>NW_016823424.1:246173-255235 GCF_001698545.2 Rhinopithecus bieti | reverse complement strand
AAAAAATTGATTACCAGTTGTTAAAAAAAAAAAAAAGAACTAAATGAAACTTCAGGCCAGGCACGGTGGCCCATGCCTGTAATCCCAACACTTTGGGAGGCTGAGGTAGGCGGATCACTTGAGGTCAGGAGTTCGAGACCAGCCTAGCCAACATGGTGAAACCCTGTCTCTACTAAAAATACAAAAATTATCTGGGCATGGCGGTGCACTCCTGTAATCCCAGCTACGCGGGAGGGTGAGGCAGGAAAATCGCTTGAACCTGGGAGGCAGAGGTTGCAGTGAGCCAAGATCACGCCACTGCACTCCAGACTGGGCAACAAGTGTGAAATTCCGTCTCAAGAAAAAAAAGTAAATAAATAAAAAGATAAATGAAACTTCAATGGACTCCTTCCCCAAAGAAGAGCAGATATGCACATATGCATAATTGGAGGTGGGGACAGGCTTACAGACCTGTGAAGTCCATTCATGCCCTCCCAGAGATCCACAGGATCCAACATAAGAACCCACACCAGGCCAGATGCAGTGGCTCACACCTGTAATCCCAGTACTTTGGGAAGCCAAGGCAGGCGGATCACCTGAGGTCAGGAGTTTGAGACCAGCCTGGCCAACGTGGTGAAACTCTGTCTCTACTAAAAATTAAACAAATTAGCTGGACATGGTGGTCACCCCTGTAATTCCAGCTACTCAGGAGGCTGAGGCAAGAGAATTGCTTGAACCTGGGAAGTGGAGGTTGCAGTGAGCTGAGATCACGCCACTGCACTCCAGCATGGGCGACAGAGTGAGATTCTGAACCCACACCTGGTGGTTGTGGGAAACCTGGTCACTCAGGGTGAGTCCCCATGGGCTCCCTTTCCCCCATCCTGTCCCCACCGCAATCCAGGCACATTTCATCCTGTTTTCTTCTACCAAGAAAGCTGCAAAGTCCAATCAATTACAAGCTTTCCCTACTCACTCAGCTTCCTCACCAGGTCAGCTGGTCATTTCGTTACCACCTCCTAAAGGGAGCCACATCCCATGAGTTTCCATCACTTTATTTTGCAAAAATAGAAAACTCAGCAATATGCAATACAGCGGGGTAGAGGGGAGATGTAAACAGAGGGGAGGGGACAGTACCCTGACCCCCCAAGAGAACACAGGGAGCCAATGGGAATCTTATTTGGCAGCTAAATACAAACTGGGGATTGGAGGAAGAAGGGAGGGGTCACAGGGGCCCTGGGCTCCCCCACCCAAGACCCCTGGAGGAAGGGGTCAATTCCAGGGTGTAAACAAAAGCTAATAAATAAATAGAGGCTTCCTCTGGGTCAGGGCAGGATCAGCTAAGCAGCATCCCCCCTCCCTGGGCCAAGCTGCTCTGGGGGGTAAAGGGTGGAAGGCACTAGGGAGAGAGGGATCCCCTGGCCCCTCTGTAGTGTAGGAGGGTCCCCGCCCCGATGGCTGAGATGGAGGGCAGGAGAAGCCCAAGGCACATGACAGGGCTGGGGGAGGGACTTGTAACGGAGGGCACAGGGTGAACTCTGCACCCAAGCCAAGAGGTGCAGAATGGACCTGCATCTATCTGTCCCTTTCACCCTCTGTTCCTGCCCCAGAAATGCAGGGCCCAGCCTGCCCCCACCTTGACCTGGCACAAGGACGGGGCACAGAGGCTAGCACACACCCTGCAGGTGCATCACACAGCATTAGGCACCAAGGGTGGGGGCAAGAAGGTGGGCTCAGCCCTTCTCCTTTGCCCCCTTTTTGGTCTCTAGTGTTCCTATTTGCTCCCAGAGAGCCAAGCACCTGGCAGAGGAAGGGGCTGTGGAATGGCAGGGTCTTCCTCTTGCCCTGGGGAGCCTAGGACCCTGGCAGCTGAGGGGCAGTGCTGAGATTTTAGAGTCCAAACTCAGGCTCATCCCTCTGCCCTCTCTCCTGGTGGGAGCAGGGCAGGCCCCCAGGACTGGCGAGGGAGCCGGTTAGATTGGGAAGGGGATGAACACAGAGGCACCCCTGGAAACTTTGGCAAAAACAAGGAGCTCATTGGAAGGGGTGGGGAGAGGGCAGAGCAGGTCCTCCCCCAGTCACTGGTAGTCTGGGAGATGGTCAGTCTGCTGCCTGGAGCCCCAACCCCCACAGCGGAGAGGTCAGGGACCCTGGTCAGGCTGGGGACTTCAGGCCCCCTTTGCCCTGGCCCCCGGGAACCTCATCCTCGCTAGAGGCATTGGGATGGGGACCAGACTGCGAGGAGTCATCCTCAAACATTTCAGGGTTCTCCAGCATCTCTCGGATTAGGGGAGGCATCGGGCCTGGAATCTCCATCTTCAGGGTAATGGCCCTTTCGGCTCCTACAATGGAGAGGCAAAGAGAGAGGCTCAGGAGGACAGAGGCACATGGCCCTTAAGGCCATCTCCCTAACCTCTGTCAACTGCCTCTGACTCCCCTAGGGGGCGCCCAGCACAGGCCCACCACCTCTCTGTCCCCAGCTCATCCTCTTCTCACTAGGCTTCCTGGGTGCCACTCCTCTGCCTGGAACCTTTACCTGGCCTTCTCTACCAGGCCTGCTGCCTATTCATCCCATTCTTTCAGGCTGTCTCTTCAGAGAGCACAATGCACACAACTTCCAACCCCACTCCCCAAGTACCCCACTCTCGAATGTCCAGAGCTTGCCAGTTGTTCCTAATCCTGTTCTCTTAATAACATTTATTACAACAGCTAATATTTATCAAACACAATGTTCCAGACATCCTTCTAAGCCTGGACTGTCCAATAGAACTTTGCAATGATGGGAATACAGTAGTCACTGGCCACATGGGGCAATCTGAAATGTGACTACTGCAACTGCAGAATGGAATTTTTAATTCAGCACAATTCTAAGTACACTGTATGTGTTATGGGTTTTTTTTTGTTGTGTTGTTGTTGTTGTTTTAGAGGCAGAGTCTTGCTGGGTTACCCAGGCTGGACTGCAGTGGCTATTCACAGGTGCAATCATAGCTCACTGCAGCCTCCAACTTCTGGCTTCAACTGATCTTTCTGCCTCAGCCTCCTGAGTAGCTGGAACTACAGATGTGCACCATGGTGCCTAGCTTTACATTGTATATTAACTAATTTAGTCCTCAAGACAGTCTTACAAGGTGGTGGAGAATAGCCCAGTTTATAAACAAGACAAAAAAAGTAAAGCAATTTGCCGAAGACTTGGTGTGTATATATATATAGATATATAGATATATGTATGTATATGTACTTGGAATTGTGCTGAATTAAAAATTCAGTTCTGCAGTTGCAGTAGTCACATTTCAGATGCTTAAAAGCCACATGTGGCTAATGACTATTGTATCCCCATCATTGCAGAAAGTTATATTGGACAGTACTGGTTTAGAAGCAATTTGCCCAAAGTGTCCCACTACTATGTGGCAGAGCTAGGATTCCAGTGTAGATTGCCTGGTTCTCGACTACTCTGTTCTAGTCTCTGCGTGTCCACCTGTCTGACCTGGGAGACCAACAGCCCTGGGAAGACAGAGAGGGGACACCCACTCATGACTCACCCTTAGTGCTGATGCCCCGGAGGTCGGTGATTTTCATGAGCATCCTTGGGAACATGTAGGGCTGGCTGGGCCGCCGGCGCCGGGCATATAGCCTCAGGGCTTCCAGCAGTGGCTCCTGCAGCTTGTCCACTTTTTCGGGCTCCTCCAGGTCCATGCGGTCTACGGGGACAAGTATAGTGGAGTGAGAGGGGAAGGAAGAGATGGGGAAGATACAGTGACAGATGGTTGATCCTCAACTGGCCTTTTGGGAAGCCTGTACAGGGTTTGGGAACTCTGCGGATGGGGCCTGGTGCAACGATTACCAGGGGAAGAGACCACTGGGTCCTCCACGCCCCCTCCCAGTCAAGAGATCCTGCATGGAGTGGTGGAAAAGGAGACTGAGCACTGAGCAGACGCCAGGGGGCGCCCCCACACCTCCGCAGATGAGGCAGATGGCGCTGAGCAGGCCTGTCTCGGTGTCATCCATCTCCAGGGGCAGGAGCTGCCCAGCAAAGGCAAAGACAAGGTCTGTGAGGGGCCCGAAGCCGGCATTGTGCATCTGGGTCCGGTTCAGGGTCAGCCCGTCGGAGAAGGTCATAGTGTCCTGCTCTGGGGTGTACCTTGTGCAGATCCGCAGCATCTGGAGGTGGGAGGTGGAGGAGGGTTAGTGCTGTTTCTGAGGGATGGGGAAAAGAGGGAATGAGTGGAAAGTGAGGAGGTTAGGTCCCCAGTGAATGCAACCTGAAGCAGGCATGGAGAAGGCAGAGGTGGAGGATCTGAGGCTTGGCAGGGGTAGTCCTGGGAAGTCAGGAGGAGACAGTGCATCCAAAAGTCTAGGATCAGGTCATAGAGGGAGGGGCTAAGACAAAAAGAGAGCTGAGAGGTCCCCCATGTGTGGCAGGGGGTGCAAGGTAAGGAAATCTTTGCATGGATCAAGGAATTGTTGAGGGTCCCATATGAGGGTCGGGCTGTGGCAGGACTGACAGGGCCTAACTTACCAGGATATCTAGGCAGGCAGCCTTGAGCAGAGTTATCTGGTCAGCAATGCTTAGCCCTGTAAAGCCAGGCAACCGCTTGGCAAACTCCACAATCTTGATGATGCACTTGGTGGCCAGCTCACTGAACTTGTCCCACAGCCCCAGATCTAGCTGCACGCGGTGGTCTGCACTGGAGTTCTATAGAGGGGAGGGGTAGGAGGTTGGAAGGCAAGCTAAGGCCCACCTCTGGGGACTGTCTTCTCCCTACCAATATCCCAAGCTCTCTCCTCTGCATTCTGATGCCCTCCTTGTCCTCAACACCAGTCGATGATAACCTCCAACATAACCCAGCCCCATTCCCCGAAGTGAAGAGTGCCCTGCCCTCACTCGGCTCTGCCCATTCCTCACCGTGGTATACTTGCCCAGCTGGCAGAGCGAGGGGAACGTCTCCTGATGGGCTTTGCTGACCTTGGTGATGAGCTCTTCTAACTGGGGGCTCAGCTCATAGCTGTCAGGTGACCCTTCTTCCTTCACCTCTTTCTTCTTCTTGTTCCGGTCATTTCGCACAGCTTGTGGGTGGAGGCACAAGGAGAGAGTCAGGACCCTCAGAGCCTCCCTTTGGGTGTCTTCTCTCACCCTAATTTAATGTGCTCAGTCCTTATCATGAATATCTATTCTCTGGCACTGTAATTAGTGCCTCAGTTTCCCTATTGCCTATATTAGCTCCTATTCCCAGGCTGGTTCTCCCCAGCCCCACCCAGGGCCTGCGGCCCCTGCTCCCTCCCCAGGCCATTCGGCTCCATCCTGCCCTTCCTGTCACCCTGCAGGAGCTGGGGGAGGGGGGGGCAGGATATGCAGGCGGCAGGATATCCACTTATAGCCTTGGCAGCACAATGGTGGGGGGGGGTGGAGAGGAGGAGCCACCCCATATCCATCTCTGGCTCAGTCCAGGGGAGGGGAAGGGACTGGCAAGCCCACCGGCTTCATTTCCCCCATGAAACAGGGGGAATGTGAGACCCCACTTATTCACCCATTCAGAGGAAGGGTCAAGCTCCCTGAGAGGGAGAATGGGAAACGGTGGGGCCTCCTGGGTGAATGGAGCTAATCAAACAAGACTGGCCTGGGAGAAGGCAGCACCCCAGGGCAGGCCAAGTCTCAGAGGTCAGGGAAGTGGGAGTGGCCAGAGGAAAGAGGGCCACAGCCATAGGGTAGGAACGGAGTGCTCCTGCCCAGGCCAAGGATGGGAGCCGGTATACCTTCCTTGGACATGCCCACTTCGAAGCACTTCTGTAGCCGGCAGTACTGGCAGCGATTCCTGGTCACCTTGTTGATGATACAGTTTTTGTCGCGATGACACGTGTACACCATGTTCTTCTGGATGCTTCGGCGAAAGAAGCCCTGGAGTTGAGGGAAAAAGACAGGGCCTCTGAAGCACCATGCTGGGAGTACCATCCTCTCACTGACCTTGCAGGTTGCCCCAGGCCTGACCTAATCTATTAACCACCTATGTGCAAAGCCGTGCTGCTCACACACAGCATCTGTGTGCCTGGTCTCTCATTATTCGGGTAACTGGATCCCCCGTCTGCCCACCCCCACCACGTACACACCTTGCAGCCTTCACAAGAGCTGACCCCATAGTGGTAGCCAGAGGACTTGTCATTGCACACGAAGCATGGCTTGTAGACCCGAGGAGGCGGAGGGGGCGAGGGCGAGCTGGGCACCATCTCCTCCGAGCTGGTGCTCTGTGTCTCCACCGCTGGGAGGGAAGCAGTGATGTGAGGGTCAGGGGAGAAGGACCCCACAGATGTCCAGGCTTCCTCATCACACACACCCCATGTGCATTTGTTCCTTGGCCCACCAGTGAAAGCCATCACTACCACAGTGCACTAGTCCCAGCAGTAAGCACTGTCAGAATCCTCTAAACGACCACCATTATCACAGCTTGCTGTCACCCCTAGTCCGCCCTCCACAGTCTAACCAACTTGTTCACAAGAATGCCAGCCCTCACCCTGTATGGCATGTTTAATCCTCCAAATTCCAGACCAAGGCCATTCTGGAAATTGACTTCTCTGGGTCTGTTTCCCTAACTTTATAGGAGGTAGATAGAAGGGTTAAAGCCCTGCAGCTCTGAGCTCTCTAGTCACTCTCTGTCTCTTTGGTAGATCTTTGTCAGGTAGTCTACCTCCCACTGTCCTCCCTGTGGGGCAATAACTCTGGGGGCAGGTAGGCAATGACAGGCTTCCTGTAGCTGGCACTGGCCAAATGACCTGCTGGGATGCTTAGCAGGTAGACCAGGACCTCATTTCCTCTCCAGTAGTTCAGGGGGGATAACTCCTCAGGCTTCTCTCTCACACCACCCCTGAATAACTGACAGCGGAGCAAACGGGGCACAGGTCTCAGGGGAGTGAGTGAGAGGACGCACCACAGCCTTGGTTCACGCCTGAAGAAACTGAGGCCACACGAGGGGAAGTGACCAGCTCAGTGCCACACCACCAGCAGATCCAAGTGGCTGTTGAGTCAGAGAAGCTGGGGAAGCGGAGACTGAGGTGTGTGCTCAGTTTCTCAGGTCTGGAAGCCATTGGAGGTGTAGCAAACTGGAGAGTCAGGTGACAGTAGGTAAACGGGACTGATGGGGGAGGGGACCTGTTTCTGGACCCTCTCTGAGCTTCTGTCTTCACTCTGAAAATACCCAACTGCAACTCAAAAGGGGTCTCAGCCCCACAGTATGGGGAGGACATGCTCTGCTCTGTTCAAAGGCTGCTGGTTAAGTGTGTGTGTGTGGGCGCGTGTGTGGTTGGTCTTCAGAGGTTCGGAAAATTTGTAAATTATTCACCTATACGACCTGTTGCCCAAACCTGGAGGACCCAAGTTAATGCAAAAAATTTCCTAAGACCCTCCCTAAGGTGTGTCCCATGAACCCACCTCATGAACACCTTCTCCCTCTAACCCTCTGCAGCCCACCTAGTCAGAAGTCCACCCCAATGCAGCCAGAAGGGCGGAAGGAATGCCCAGGAGGCCAGGGTTCCAGGCTAGCTCCACCCACCCCACAGGAGGGAAGCCCTCCCCACCCCCAACACACATACATTCAATTAGCATAAGAATCCTGCCAGAGTGAGATTCCCCAAAGGAAAAGGAGGGGGGGGGGGAAAGAATGGTGCCTGAAGTCTATTCAAGACTAGGGACGGGGGCTCCAGGAGGGGCTGGTGCTGAGAGATGTGGGGAGGGCTGGAATGTCTTTCCCAACCTCTCACTCCTCAGACCCACCACTGTGTCCTTCGAGGGCACACGTTCTGCCCAAGGCCTGTGCGTGGGGTGGTGCTCACTCTGGCGCTGACACCCTCCCTGCCCGCAGAGCGCTGCCTCATTTCCTCTCTTGCGCAAGGGCCTGGGTGCGGTCAGACTGGCATGGGGCAATGCCAGCCAATTATAAGACTGGGGGCCTTAGGGAGACAGGCCCGGGGGCAACTTTTTCCATCTAAGTGATACTGTCACATCCCCACCCCCTGAACCCTAAAGTGCAGCCTAGTGGCTCCGAGGTCAAGGCCCCAGAAAGCTAACTGGTCTACTCCAATCAGATCCCCTCCCTAGCCTGGGGCTTGGACCCCACCATTGGGATGCTGCTCCCGGGTTAGGCAGGGGCCCCTGCTGGGGAGGATGGGGGTGGGCTCTGGGGTTTTCTCCTTTTAAAGCCCAAATTGCTGAAATTGAGGAAATTCCTGACCAGGCTGCGCGGAGCTTCAAACAAACTCTTTATAACCGGCTGTAAACGCTCCCAGCTGCGAGGCCCAGAGCTGAGCAGCCCGGACTCACAATCTAGCACACACCTCCTTGGAGACACACACACTCACAGGTTAACAACATGCTGGGCACCAAAGCAGGCATATTACAATGAGCTTCTAGAACCCTCACTAGATTCTGGCACAGACACAGAGTCAGAATAGAGACACACTCACTCCAGCCACACCGTGGAGGTAGATGTACCAGTCACAAGGCTGACACACAACACCCAGCACTTGGCCACACAAGGGGACAGCTCTACTGCCAGACAAACACCCCAGCCTGCCCACGCAGCACCAGGACACCAAAGCCTCCAAACAGGCACACACACACACATCCAGCCCACCTCCACCCCCCGCCCCAAGCAGCCTTCCCTCTGAAAGTGTGTGGGGGCAGGCCTGAAGCTGGCTTTGTGTGTCCACCAGGATCCCAGAGGCCAAAATTACTGGTCCAAATTAAAACGCAAAAACCTACCGCCAGTCAAGCCCAATGGGCTTCTTCTATAGGCCTGAGAAAAGACAGAGTCTCCGCCCAGCCCCCAGAAGCCCTACCTGGAAGATTCTTTCCATCTCAGCACCCCTACAACATACAACATACCCCAACTCCCCATTCTATTGGGCAATGAGAAGAAAGTTAAGAATTCACAGGGATTTGGTGCAAAGCAATAGTTCCATGTTTTCTTGGTTCTTTAAATAACACGCTTTTAATTCTTCCCCTACCCCACCCAAAAGTAAAGTAAAATAAAGTCCTGTCTCCCTGTTTGCCATCTCCCTCTTCCAGCTTCCCAGTTGTTAAATTTGAGCAGCTCTGCTCT
>NW_016823424.1:221702-243018 GCF_001698545.2 Rhinopithecus bieti | reverse complement strand
AAAAAAAAAAAAAAAAATCCGAACTTGTAAACAGCGCTGCCTGGTGCCAAGGAGCGAGGCGCGTTGGCGGGGGCTTGGTGACCTGGCGTGCGCACTCCCCCAGCGCCCGCCGCCCCGCCCGCTGCCCGCCCCTTCCCACCCTTCCCAGCGTGCCCCCAAACCCCTCGTCCCCGGCCGTCCGCACCCGGGCTGCGAGCACATCCCAGCCCAGGGTAAATTTGGGGGGTGTTCCAGGCTCCGCTCCTGGCCCCTCCCCACACCCCACCCCCGCCAGGCACTGTGGCCCAAGCTTCAAAGCCGCCTCTCATCTGGACTTCATTTTACTGCCTCTCAGTCCCCAGCTTTTATTACTGCTCTGGAAAGGGGTTCCAGGGCCCCAGGCCTGGCATCTCCCATTTCACGGAGGGGGAAGATAGATATTTGGGGACCCAGCAATGGTACTCGCCCTGCCGCTGTCAACTTCAGGCCACCCCCCACCACACACACAGACTTTGCTTTAAACTTTTCGCTTCCTGCTGAAGTTGTGTGTGTTGGAGCCATAGGAAAAAATCATCTCTCTGCATATAACCGCATACACGTTTCCAAACATTTCTTTTTTTATATGGAGGGTGGGGTACAGAACTCAGCCTTCTCGCTCTTGTGTGCACAACCTTTTCCACCCGGCATGAGAACACACAGGATGCACTCTCGAACACAGCACTTTCCAAAACCGCCCCCGCAGCCACGCAGGGGCACACGCCCTCCCGGCCTCACGCCACAAACATCCCTTCACAGGCCATGTGGACCTGGCAGCTGTCGCAGGAGACACTGGTGGAGAGACCCTTGCTCCCACACCCACAACACCTAGGCAAGGCGCTGCACACTCCAGGGATTCACACGCTCTGCAAACAATATTTTTAACACTGCCAGCTTCCCACATGGGCTTTACAAACGCCACCCACTGTCCCGAGTGTCATATCCTTCCAGGGCCATGGACCTGAAGGCGCAAACTACCCACACACCTCGGTCTCCCCCTATCCCCAGGAACTCTGGAGTGGCATCAACCACAGGTTCGAGCTAAACGCCCACCATAAAAACTACACACACTCCAAACACTACTGCACACACGCAAAGGAGACGCTGAGGCCCCCACGTTTAAAGGGCCAGTACCTTACATAGAAAGGGCCAGAAGCTCCTCCTTGCACCCCAGTTCCACTTTTTACACACGGAAAGAGTAAATCCCAGCCTCTCCTGCACCCTACACCCCAGCCCCGGACTCGGGTACCTACATTGCAGGCTGGCGGGTTGCGGCCAGGCAAAAGACTCAAGTCCGGCGAAACAGGAGCCGCCGGTGGCTCTGCGCAGCAAGCCGGTCCCGGGCCCGGCCGCCCCGTAGAGCCGTCGCGGACCCGGGGCAAACGTTTCCATACAGTCGTACATCGCGACCCGGCTTGGAGGGAAGCTGGGTGCTAGAAACACCAAGGACCCGCAGCCGATTCCCCCTCCTCCCCCGGCGGCGCCCCGCTCCAGCAGGGGGGGAGGGGGAGGGCTAGCATAGGGCGCTGGGCTGCATGCGGGGTAAGGAGTGGGCGGGGAAGAGGGGGATCCCCAGCAGGGGAAAGGGACTGGGCGGGGCGCGAAGCTGGGGCTGCCGCTTTAGCCTCTGTCCAGCTCTATCTGGGTGCCTCCGCAGCTAGCACTGGGGAGACCTTTTTAAAAAGCGAAGCCCGGAGGGGTAGGGGGTGGGGCTTGGAGAGGGAAGGGGGCCGGGCACCGAGATGAGCAGAGCTGAGAGTGGAGCGCACACATACACATACGTACACTCGCTCCGCGGCGCGCGCGCTTGCTTAGACACACATCCGTGCATGCATTTATCTTATCAGGCACCAAGAATTTGCAAATATGCAAGAGTGCACATACATGTGAGCACGCATATAAAATCATAGGTGCACACACGTTTGTGCAGACACCTTGCTCGGGAGAATGCAAGCATGCTCTCCACAGCTTATAGACTTTGCACGCATTTGCACTGAGGCGCGTGCCCAGGTCGGGGTTGGAGGAAGGAGTGGAGGAACCAAGCATAAGCATTTCCTTTCAGAGTTTTTCCCCTCCTCAGACTCTCCCTTTTTCACACTAGTCAATACAAGGGTGTTAAGGATGACTGGGAAGAGGGGAAAGCGGAGGTCCCCGCGCGCTGCTGCTCTCCTGAGGCTCGGGACCTGCACTACCTCCACCCCTCTCATTCCCAGGCCTGGCTCCGCCCTCTCCCTCCGCGCGCCCGCTTCAGGGCCGAACAGTGCATTCCTGCGGCTCGGCGCGCGCTGCCTCCTCCTTCCTTCCCGTCTCCCCACCCCCGGTCCGAGGGCCGCAGCGCGCTCCCGCCGTGAACTCTCCGGGAACCCCCCTCGGGGCGGGTGGCCGAGCGCGCTCACCTCCTCCTGACCCGGCCCCGCCCCACCCCGCCCAGGCCGTCTCCACCGCGGCCGCGGAGTCCCCGCCCCTCCAGCGCACCAGAGTCTACCCCTCCTAGCCCGAGCGGTCCGCCCTCCACCGCGGCCCGGGCCGCCTCCCTCCGAGTCCCCGAAGCGCTATCCCGCAACTGCCGCTCCCTAAGCGCCTCGACAGTGTCTCTCGATGCCCCTTCCTCGAACATAACTTCACTTTTAGAGCACAAAACGACCCCCTAAGCTGTGCCCGCCGTGCCAACTGCGCCTCGATGAATCTGTCCCTGATGGCCAACTCCCCTCCTCCAGTGTCTGAATGCCAAGGGCTCCCTCGGCAATAGGGGCGCTTCCAGTCACTGAATGTTCTCAGAGTCTTTAAATACCCTCCAGCCTAGGCATAAGTGCCCTCCCTTCGGTCCCACGCTAGTGCCCCTCAGCTCTCCAAGGGCCGCCACACTGTTCCCTGGGTTGCCCCTTCCGGCACTGAGCGCCCTCGCCCGGCGGAGAAGGGGGTGAGGTGGGCGGGGGTTTGGCCACGTCAGAAGTTTGCCCTGGCCCGGCAAGGCCGAATGGGGGACCCTGGCCCCGGACAGCGCCAGCGGCGGCGACTCCCGGAAACCGCCCCCTCCCCCGCGCCCCGCCCTCAGCCGCCGGGTCGCCCGGCCTAACTGCCCAGCCGGCTCTGTCAGCGTCGCTCACACCGGCAGGGCCGCGGAGCGGGAGCGGCGCCCGGCCCGGCCCTTCCCCCGCCAGGCGGCTATGGCTGGGCCAGGGCGCGGCGCGCTTTTCTAAGAATGTTGTACCGGGTGGGGGGCGCACTGGGGGTGCTGCAGGAGTGGGGCGCCTGTTGGAAGAATAAAGGGCAGGAAGGGGTGCCAGAGTACGCGAAGGATGGCGGGCGCGGGGGAGGGGCGGGGGCTCCCGGGGCTGGGAATAGGCCTGACTTGCGGATGGCGGGGAACCTCGGGGTGGCAAGACTGACTGGTGGGCTTGAAGCAGGGATGGGGAGGAAATGCACTGCTCTTTCCAACCTAGTGTAAGCTCCCTTCTGCTCCCCAACCCCAAATACCCATTTCTGAGTCCAGTCACCCCACCCCACAAAAGAAGAAACAAAGAAAAGAAAGAAAGAGAGAAAGAAAGAAAGAAAAAGAAGAAAGAAAGAAAGAAAGAAAGAAAGAAAGAAAGAAAGAAAGAAAGAGAGAGAGAGAGAGAAAACTTTCTGAATCAGAATCTGTCCAGCAACAAACAACAACAAAAACAATCAGTTAAGTGCAAAATAGGGAGTACCCCCGAAAACAAGAGGGAAAGAGCCTTGATTAGTCAACTTCAAGCTGTCAGTACCCCCCTTCCCCCTCAGAAATCTGAAAGGTCCCAATTAAGTCAGGCCTGCCTGGTTGGTAATTAGAACCAGAAGTGGCCAGGCCACAGGGAGGGGGTTGGGAGGAGGGCACAGGAGGAGTTGGGGAGGGCTCCAGGAAGCCATGAGTCAATAGCCCCCATTTCTCTTCACCAGATGCACCCCACTCCTCATCACCCCATCTGTGTGTGCATCCCAGGCATTGCATGGAGGGGGTCCTTAGGACCAGGCATTAGGGCATCAGGCCCGCCCTCCCCATCAACCCTGACACCCCCATTCTAGACAGACTTAGTACAGCCTTGGGGAGAAGGTAAGAGGATGGGGGATCTAGTGCCCCCTCTTTTCCCCAAAGTTTCTCCAGACCTTATTGCAGCAATTAGACCCATTAGCCTTCTAGCATTTCATGGGAACCAGATGTTCTCCGCCATCCTGGTGGGAGTATGAAGGGGGGGCTGCTGCCTGACTCACCCTCTTCCCTATGATCCCCACCACCATGGCACACCCCCCTCCCAGCTAGAGCCCCACAAAGGCATAGTCCTAGAGGCAAAGAGGAGTGTACCCCTCCCCAACTAATAAGGCCATTAGCACTCAGATTCTTTCGGGGTCACCCCTCAGAGCCCCCGCCACCCTGGCAAGGATGAGTTTGGCCAGGGAGAGGCAGAGCAGGGACAGCTAACTCCTTATGCACCCCGCCTTTCCCTTCTTGCCACCTTCTGGATGGGACTTGAGGATAACTGGCTCTGAATTCCTCACGCTAAATTCTCCCTTTTTTCTAAAACCCTCCCTCGAAAAGCTGAAAAGGGGGCATTTCAAAGTAAAGCAGGCCCTGCCAGAAGGGTGAGTCCTGAGGTAGGAGTCCCACCTGAAGGGAAATGGGAGGGGTCTCTGGAGGAGGGGGTAGCAGAAGAGCAGAAGAATAGCGAGGTGTGAATGAGAGTGGGGCCCAAAGCAGGGATGTGAGGCGCGCTGGGCAGGATGGGGGCTGGGACCGGGTAGGGGGCCAGGAGAGGGGGGTGCAGCCTGGGCCCTGGCGGCGGCGGCTTGCCCGGCTCCCCCCGCCAAAGAGGTTTCCTGTTGCAATCAAAGCCCCGTTTGTGTCGGCCTGGAGCTGGAGCCTGTGCCGGAGGAGGAGAGACCGGGGAGGGGAGGGGAAAGGAGGCAGTCGACTGGGCTTTTTTCCTGGAGGAGGCCTCACTGCTCACTGCCCTTACCCGCCTGCTTGTTCTCCTTGCTTCTCTCAGTGCCTGGCTTCTCTGTGTCTGCACCTTTGTGCCTGGGTAGCTGTCCCTTGTCTTGTCTGTGAGTCTCTCTTTTTCAGTTTCTTTTAAGCAAGACTCTCTCTGTGCCAGCCTGTCCTCAGTTTCCCCATGTGTGGTAACTTAGTGTGGTGAAGTCTGGACTTCTTGCCCCAGGGACAGTGGCCCCATGGCCAGGGCAACATCGCTAGGTTCAGAGGACAAACTGGGCTAGGTCGTCAGGACCACAGCTATCTGCTCAGGAGTGGGAGGAGGGCAAGGCTTCCGTTCTCTCTCATCAGACTCTGTTCCCTGTAGAAAGCAAATCTAGAACACACTAGGATTCACAAACATAGAGATACACAGGGACACAGACACCAGGGGTTTCATGCACATGCATGAACACACACGCACGCACACACACATACACACACCCCTCTGCTTTCCATGAGCACAGGCCTGTGCTTGCCTCAGCAGCACGTGCTCCTCTGAACCTCCCCTCCACCACCATGCAGTTCCGAGATGCCTGCCTCACCCCCTTCAGACCTCGAGACAGCCCCAGGAAGTAGAGCAAGACTTCAATTCTCAACAAGGATGTCCCAAGGTGCCAGGGACCCAGCAATAAGATCCAAGAGACAGCCCCAGGGAGAAATGCCAGACCTCTTCAAGGGCCACCTCTCTTAGTCTATGTGTGAGAGAGAGTGTGTATGTGTCATCCACAGAATAAGGGAGAGGGTGATGAGACGCACAAACTCAAGGTGAGTATGCCTTTGGCATCAGATTTAGGCCTCTAAACCCTCTCCACTAGATGCTCCCAGCCAAAAAGGGACAGCAGGTCAGAGAAATGAGAGAGGACACTCTCTCACCCTTCTGCTACTCTCCCACTCTGGAAGGTTTCCCAGACTCCTGGATCTCTTCCTCTCCCCTATGTCTTCCTCTCCACTACCACTAGGTGCTGCATGCCCCACCCCCATTTAAGCCACGTAGGGACCCACCCCCAAGCCTTCCTCTCCTCCCTCCTCCTGCCACTTCCCTGCCCAGGCCTGTCCCTCCACGCCAGCCGCACCCTCCCCAGCTACCTGCCCTGGCTCTGGCTCCTCCCTTGGATTTCTCCTTTCAGCCCCCTCCTTCAGCATGGCCTTTGAAGATGGAGCCCAGCCTGACCACTTCCCTACCTTGACCTCACTTTGAACCCTGACCTTGATCTCAGTGTGTCCACAGCACAGGGGCACAAGGGGGACGTCACTGGGGACGGGCTCTAGCGTTGTCCCCACTACCATTCTCTCTCCTCTCCCTCTCCACTCCATCTCCTTTACTTGCCTCTCCCAGAACCTGGGAAAATCAAGTCCCAAGAGGCTGAGTTGTAGGATTCGCTGCCAGAAGTACATTCATGCGGGGAGGGTGGTTCCTTCCCACTTCCCCGGGTCCCTAGGACAGATTAGTGGGGTGAAAATGAAGTCTGGGGAAGCCCAGCCGAAGTTTCCAAAAAGGGCACTTTGTGCTCTCTTGTTCACCTACATGCCACTCAAATAACCCCTGTTGGACTACAGACATGCCACCAGCAGGCTTCACCAAACGCCAGCCACAGCGTCAGCAGCACTACGAAATCCCTCCTCACTCCTCACACTGACTCTTTGTTGCACACACTGGAATTCTTTACATGAGCAGAGGCTCAGGGAGATGCTGCGCACACACAACTGCATCAGGTCTGGAGGCACCACACACTCACCCCTTCTCCAGATGAACACGCTCTTTCCAGTGGAGCTGCCAGCCCAGCCTAGTCACCCCTTTCACATACAGACACACAACCCTCTGCGTGCCCCCTCCTGGAAGCAGGGCGCCTTCTCTTCTACCTCTGTCTCTGCACTTGTGGAGCCATGAAGGATGTGCCTTTATCTTTTTGTCTTTTTCTCTCCAACTCTGTCTCGGAAATTGCCCTTTTCCCCGCCCTTCAATCACCTTCTCTTGTCCCCAGTTGAAGCCTTCTCTTAACCAGCTTGGCACCCCCACCTGTAATGTAATGGCCTGGCCAGGAGGAATGACTACCAACTGGGAGGAGAGGGGTCCCAGAGGGAGGAGGAGAGGAGAGCCCCAAGCCTTGCCTGCTGTCAGCACTCAAAGGCTTAACCCAAAGAGGGCAGGCCTGAGGAACAAGTAGGGATCTGCACAGCATGCAGGCTCTATGCCAGACCTGCAGGGAGGGGAGGAGCCCAGACCCACACCGCTGGAGGAGACGATGCTTCTGGAACACCCCTCTCTGCCTCTCTGGATTACTTATGGTACAAAAGCTACCTTCTTTGCAGACATTTCTATCCTCCCCAGAACCAAGAAGCACAGTCTCCTGACCCCACACATCTTTGGGGACCTGCCACAGGATTTCTTTCCCCTTTCTGCAGCCTCCACGTAATTCAAAGCAATTTCACTTTTATTTTTTTTCCTCTTTGAGACAGAGTCTTGCTCTGTTGCTCAGGCTAGAGTGCAGTGGCACAATCTTGGCTCACTACAACCTTTGCCTCTGGGTTCAAGCAATTCCCTCAGCCTCCTGAGTAGCTGGGATTACAGGTGTGCACCACCACACCCACTAATTTTTGTATTTTTAGTAGAGACAGGGTTTCTTTTTTGTCTTTTTTATTTTTTTGAGATGGAGTCTCGCTCTGTCGCCCAGGCTGGAGTGCAGTAGCATGATCTCAGCTCACCACAACCTCTGCCTCCCAAGTTCAAGCGATTCTCCTGCCTCAGCCTCCCAAGTAGCTGGGATTACAGGCACATATCACCACACCCGGCTAATTTTTGTATTTTTAGTAGAGATGGGTTTCACCATGTTGGCCAGGCTGGTCTTGAACTCCTGGCCTCAAGTGACCCACCCACCTCGGCCCCCCATAGTGCTGGGATTGCAGGCGTAAGCCACTGCGCCCGGCCCAGTTTCACCTCTTGATCACAGAGCCAGGTGACTATCCTCCCAGACTCTTCTGCTTCCCAGTCTGGCTCCCCACAACTCCCAACTGCACGCAGGCAGCAGCTTCACCCTGCACCAGACCCACCCCCAGCTTGCCCACACAAAGATGTGCCCCTCTACTAGTTGACTGACCCAGGAGGCAGTTTTAGATACCCGCCCTCCAAGTTTTAGGCCTGCTACCTCCCTATCCTATTTGAACAGGAGAACTCTCATTTGCAAACACTTCCATTGAGTCCACATCCAAACTCCTTCCTCACCACCACTGCCACCCTCTGTTAGTCACTACTACTCCATTAGGCCAAACCCCTGTCCCCTGCCTGTCTTCCTAACTGGGGTGCCAACTCTTTTACCATCCACCCTCCA
This sequence comes from Rhinopithecus bieti, assembly GCF_001698545.2. Classification (NCBI taxonomy): domain Eukaryota; kingdom Metazoa; phylum Chordata; class Mammalia; order Primates; family Cercopithecidae; genus Rhinopithecus; species Rhinopithecus bieti. The sequence continues at coordinate 234,684 of NW_016823424.1, read as the reverse complement.
GATGCCCTCCTGTTTCCATTTGCCCTCATTCCCCAAGATCCCTGAGACTCACACAGAGAGGCCATCTCCTTGGGGAGGTCAGGCTGGCCCAGGCCCCGGAAGCTAGGGCTCAGCATCTCGAAAGGCGGAGACCCCCTGAGTGCCCCTGGGAAGGCGAAGGGGAAGCCTGCCCCTGGGTAGCCAGATCCAGGCCCCAGGGCACCAGCCGCAAAGAGTCGCTCCTTATTGGTGGCCATGGCAGCTGCGGTGTGGGAGTCCCCTGGGGTCTGCAGTGGGCGGGGGAGGTCTTCAGCCACAGCCCCTGCCCATGCCCACTGCCCCAGCCTGGGAGGCTCCGTGCCCGCCCTGCCTGGCCTGCCCACTGGGCCTCCAAGAGTCCTAGGGAGAAAGAGAGGGAAAGGAGAGATGAGAGAATGACCACTCTGAGGTTCCAAGCCCCAAGACCCTCTCTCAGTTGCAGTCTTCTCCCTCTGTGCTGCTACGGTTTATCCTGCCCTGGCTCAGGGCCCTTGCAGTGTGGTAGACAGGGCAGGGCAGGGGGTTATGCAGGCTCTGAGAAACTCCAGAGGAGCTCCAGAAAGGGTAAACGGAGGTCCCAAGGTGAATGATGGTCTGAGGACTTCTGGTGGAGAGAACTCCTAGATTGGGAAGTGATCATGAATCACCACAACTGGGCTAAGCATTTGACCTACCCCTCACATCAGTCCTGTGAACTGGGAGTTATGATTCCCATTTCACATATGAGGAAACTGAGATGAAGTGACTGGCTTAAGGATACATGGCTGCAAGTGGGGGAGCCCAGATTCAAACTCTTTACCATCCTGGAGAAAACAAACATAATTCTGTTATAACCTGGGAGCCCTACAGCTCTCTGGAGAGGAGTACAAGGCAAAGGTTGGGGGACAGACTCCCTGGACTGTACCCTACCACTTGCTAGCTGTGGGACTTCAGGCATGTTAATCTCTCTGTGCCTCAGTTTCCTCATGCATCACTTGGGACTAATAATAGGGCCTACCTCATGTGGTTGTTGTGAGGACTAAATAAATTAACCAATGTCAAGTGTTTGGCGTAATGTAGGGCACATAGGGAATGCTATGTAAATGTCTCGTATTAGTTCTCTTTGTACCTGATTTTCCTCCATAGCTCTGCTTTAGTAAGCACTTCCCTCTCTATTTAACACTCCCTCTTCCAGTTTCCCCTCCCAATTCTTCCTGTCTCTAATTTTTCCTCACCCTCTAAGCCCTCTTATACCCACTGCTTCAAATCTAAGGATGTTGATGGAACCCCCACTTGTGCCAAGTGTATGATGCCAAGGAGCTGCTTCTTGGTCAACTGACTTTACTTCTCTGCCTCCTTTTCTCTCTCCCTCTCTCTTTTTTTTTTGAGACGGAGTCTCGCTCTGTGGCCCAGGCTGGAGTGCAGTGGCCGGATCTCAGCTCACTGCAAGCTCCGCCTCCCAGGTTCACGCCATTCTCCTGCCTCAGCCTCCCGAGTAGCTGGGACTACAGGCGTCCGCCACCTCGCCCGGCTAGTTTTTTGTATTTTTTAGTAGAGACGGGGTTTCACCGTGTTAGCCGGGATGGTCTCGATCTCCTGACCTCGTGATCCACCCGTCTCAGCCTCCCAAAGTGCTGGGATTACAGGCTTGAGCCACCGCGCCCGGCCTCTCTCTCTCTCTTTTGAGATGGCTAATGTTTGTATTTTTAGTAGAGATGGGGTTTCTTCATGTTGGTCAGGCTGGTCTCGAACTCAGTTGATCCGCCTGACTTGACCTCTCAAAGTGCTGGGATTACAGGCGTGCGCCACGTGCCCAGGCATTCTTCCTCCTTTTCTTTCTTATCCTTGGGCTCCCTATTTCTGGGACATTCTCCCTGCATCCTCTCCTCCCCCAAAGTAGGCTTCCCTCTAAGAGTTTAAACCTGAGCCCAGGGGAAGGGGAGGAGAAGGGGGTAGAGAGGAGATGGGAATCCTAGTGCTAAGTAGGTGGTTCCTATCCTGATCCTCTGACAAAGGAAAAGGTTGGCTTTCCCAGGAGCCCCAGAACTTCTCGCCTCTCTAGGCAGTTAGTGGGCTAGGGAGGAAGAGTCACCCCAGCCTGGGTATCTCCACCAGCCAGAACCATAACAGACTGCTGTGAAGGGCAGAGAAGGGCCAAGAGACTAAAACACAGAGAGACCATGGGGTGGGCAGGCCCAGAGGTAGGGGATGGGTATATCTGCCTTTCTTTCCATCAGTATTTGCTTCTAGGATCTATAGCTCTCAGTCTTTATACCTCTGGTTTTATTTTGTTTTGCTTGTTTTCTTTCTCTCCTCTACCTTGGCCTTCAAGCCCTTGAGGGTAAACTGTCATGGAGGTCACAAGAACCCAGACCTCAATGCCATCACACTTCACTCAGCCCTTATGAATGAAGCATCCCCTGCCCCTCACCATGGCACCACCCATACACCCAGCACCCTCAAACTCTTTAGCCCAGTGTTTTCACAGGCCCTAAAAGTCTGAGCTCCAAGCCTCCAGGGTCCCTCTCCTTTTCCTTCTCCTATTCCCCTCCGAAATTCTCATCCCTAGTTAAGCACAGATGGAGCCAGGAGTTCGGGGCCCCTGAGGCCCCTGGGCCACAGCTCAACTGGCCAGGCCACATTCCAAGTGGATTAACCCCTCCAATGACAAGGGTGAGAAGCTACTAGAGGACTCCCCCATCCCCATGTTCCCCAGACTTGGCTTAGACTGGGAACAAGGCTCTCTGCCTTAGCCCTCCTTGTCTTTGCTTCTCACCTACCAATGGGAAACACAGGCCTGCGGGGAGGGCAGTGGGGGGGTCCCCATAGAGGGATGCTCAGCTCCTGATCCTCACCAAGGAATGATGCTGCATGTGAGCCAAGGAGAGTTGTCCCTGGCCTTCCTCTTATTTTGCCTCAGAGAAGGGACTTGGGAGTTGAGTGAAGAGAAGAAGGGGGCAGAGATTCCTCCCATTTCTGAGCCTTGATTCTGTCTTGGCTGGGAAGAGAAGGGGAGGGTCTTAAATCTAGGGTAGAGGAATGGACTAAGGAATTGAAGGCAGTGCAGAGTAAAAGGAAATCCTAAACTGAGGCCCCAGATGCCTTGGTTCTTTGGGGGACTCATGGAAAGTAGAGAACATTCTTCCTCTACTAAGATGCCATCTCAGATGGTGGAGCAGGGGGGATGACGGACTAGGGGAGAGGGGTTTTACAAAGCTGCTTCTCTTAGAGCTGAGGTGGAGTTGAGGGGAGGGCATGGATGAAGGGGGCTGCCGGATGGAGGGGGGTGCGTTTCCCTGCCGCCCTGCCCGCCCCAGAGCCTGGAACAAAGCTGCTCTTGTCGGCCACTCTCCACCCGCTGCCCCCCTCCCCTCTGTATAAACACGACCACCTTTTTCCATGACCCCATCTCCAGCTTGGGCAGAGAACCCAGGCATCCTCTGCTCTAGCCTGGGCCCCCAGCCTGCTCCCCAGGAGGCAGCAGTGGGCCAGGCTTCCTTGGCCTCGTGCCATCCCTGGGGGAGTCCAGACCCTTGAGTCTCCACCTCTCATCCCCAGGTGCCCTCCCTCCACCCTACTAGCCCCAGGGAGGGGCAGTGCCCAGGAGGCAGGCAGGCAATGCCAGTGGAATGTGTGTGGGCATCAGAGGGCATGGGCAGGGTGGGGCAGAGGGGGGAACTGGAGGTGCCAGTTAGGTGGCTTTCTGAGCCAGGGGTGGGGGTGTGCCGGGATGTGGGGGGGCGTGCCCCATGCTGCCTACTAGGCTGTAGTCCACAGTGCGCGTGTGTGTGTGTATGTGTGTGTTTGTGTGTCTGTCTATATGGGATACCCAAGCTCCAGGCACCCTGCACACACTATCCCCGCTCCCCTGTCTTCTCTCTACTTGCCTCAAGGATATGAGACGCTGGCTGTGGTCCTTGACCCCAACTCAGCATCTGACACTAAGGGCAGAAGCCTCAGACTTGAGGACTGGGATTCCAGCTGCCCAGGACCAGAGCCCTAAAGCAGGACAGTCATCTCAGTTTCTTGCCCTGAAGACCTCCTACTCAGGCTCCCCTGCCCCCACCCCCTCCACCACCACTAACAACCAAGCATCTTCTTACCGGCTGGCCGTCTGAGGAGACTGGTTCCTACATACTGGGTCAGGTTGAGGGAACTGGGCCGTAGCTGCTAAAGACAGAGAGGCAGCGTCAGTGGAACTCTGGGACCAGCACTCCTGGGTCCCTGTCTCGGTCTTCCGGCTCTTTCTTTGTTCCATTTGGGCTTCCCTCAAGAATACTCCAGAGGTGCCCCCCGCACCTTGGCTGGAGGGAGCCAAGGCTCGCACCTGGGCTGGGAACGTGTCGGAGGGAATCCAGAGCTTCAAGGAAAGTTCACAGATCCCTATCCTATGCACTAGTCCCTCGGAACTGCTGGACGCGGAGGGCCAGGCTCACTTGCCTCTGAACGTTTTCCTTGCTTTCTGATGTCCAAGGTGTGCCATTCTACTGGGGAGGGAGGAACTTGGACCAGCATGGAACATCAAATCTACCCATCAGAGCCCGGGGGTAAGGGGGTGGTAGTCTTTCCCCGCGAGAGAATCCCTGTCTTCTCTCACATTCCCAGCACAAAAATATAAGGAGGAATGTCCCCTGGCTGAAGACTTCCCCAAATGCTCTCCTCTGCTATGCACCAAAATGCAGGGCAGATGACCCAGCCCATCCTCAGCCTGTTAAAATCTTCCCCATTCCCTTCCCACAGCAGGGCTGGCCCAGGTCGGGGCAAGAAACCCCCCTCAAGCCCGGCGGCCAGCCTGGCCAGCCTCGGGAGGACATTCGCCCGTGCGGCTCCTCCGCGCCCCCTCCCCCAGCCGCCTCGTCGGAGGACCCAGGCGACGGAGCGGGCGAGCCTCCTTCCCCGCCTGACTCACCTGGAGTGGGAGGGGGAAGGGAGGTGGCGGAGCCCCGAGGTCCCGGCGTCGGGCGGTCTCTGGGATGGAGCGTCGCAATGTCCGGGGCTCGTGGTACTGGGGGGCTCCTGGGGGGACACGGCTTTAGGCTGGGACTGTCCCGGGGCCTCTCGGAGCCCGCCCGCCCACGTGACCGCCCCAAAATATCCGACACATTTTCTCCCAAACCGCACACTGACTCTGCAGGCGGGGACACGGAAAATATTTTCTTTCTTTTTCTCCCTCCCCACCCCCGCCACCTCCCTCCCCGTGGCCGGCAGCCTCCCTCCCTCCTCCGCCCTCGCTCCTCCTCCCTTGCCTGCCCCTGCCCAGAAACTCCCTCCCTCTGTGGCCCTGGGGCTGGGGGGCGGAGGGGTGGGTGGGCGGGAGGGGGACTGGGCGGGGCGGCCTGGGACGCCTGGGTCTCTGCCCCTCCCATTTGCTAGGCTTCCGTGACTCCATCCCCTGGGAGGCCGGGCACGGCTGGCAGAGGAGGTCAGTGTCCTGGCCCCGTGATGCCAACCCTTTCTCTCTGGCACTTTTCTCCTTTCTGCGTTTTGAGGGGACTAGTTGTCTATGGCCAGGCTGTGACTCTTCCGAAGCCAGTCTCTGGTGCCTCCCCAGGGTAGGCAACGGGGCTCTGGAGTGGCCGGGCAGAAGTATGCCAGATCTAGAATAGATGCTCCTGCCCTTATCTTTGCTCAGCCTTCACCTGCAGGTCCAAGTAGCCTCTCCCTTCCCCTAGCCCACCTCAGTCCCTTGGTCCCAGGAGCAAACTGGTTGACTAGTGGCTGTTGTTGGGGGTGCTGAGGCCAGGGTTCACGAACATCTTCCCTGTCATCTTGCCTGGAGTAAGCTCCAGGAGTTAGGGCGCCTGGCTGCCAATGTTGTCCCCACCTTTAGGCCTGGATTTGGAGGGGGAGAGGCTGGAGAGGAGGGCAGGAGGAACTGTGACTGGGAGTGGGAGGAGCCTTGGGCTGGGTGTGAGAGAGAAAGCACAGGCAGAGGGTGTGTGTCTGCCTTAACCAGCACCGGCCTGCCTGCCTGCCTGGTAGATGTGCCATGAATGCTTTTGACTCTGGGTGTGTGTGTGTGTGTGCGCGTGCGTGTGTGTGCACGCGCGTGCGCGTGCCAGTGCCGAGTCAGTGTCTGCGTCTGATGGGGGCATTCTCTGCTTCAACATAGACAGACTCTCAACCCTAGAGTGCGAACCCAGTGGTTTCACTCTCTATTCCACTGAGGACAGAGGTAGAGAAAAGAAGGGGTCTGTAGTCCAAGCTGTGTGCATGGATCCCAAACACTCCCATGGGAACTGGAGTTGGGAGGGAGAAAGAGGAGGAGGGGAGGGTCTGAGCTAGGCTGGTAGGCTGGGCAGACATAGCCCAAGTACTTTCCCCAGCAATGCTCGCAGGGTGGACAGGACCCAAGACACAGACTCCTGGGCCACGTCACATTTTCCGTACTGGAATTACTTGGCTCTCTCCTTGCTCCCTCCTGGGGGCCAGGTGTCCTCCCACCTGGGAAAGGCTGCTTTTGGTAGCCAAAGTCAGGTGAAGGAGAGGGGGAAAGAAGAGGCATGCTGTGGCTATCTCAGGAGAATGCGAGACGGCAATGGGGGTGCAGACAAGCCCTCCCTTTCACTCCAGGGATAGGAAGAGCTGGGAATAGGTACTCCAGGGTCCCGTCCCCAGGTGGCCTAGCAGCTGTTGACTTTGCTTGGTTACCCTGGGAGCAGCTCTCAGCAGTGTGGGAGGGGCGGGTGTCAGGGAGTTGGACCCAGGCGTCCAGGCTGTGGTGGGATGGCGCCCCGCCTGTGTGGCAGGGATCCTGCCAAGAGGCTGCAAAGTTAACCCCTCCTGCCCTGCCCTAGTGGTGGCTGGCGGGAGGAGGGCGGGCCCAGTTGTGGTTTGGGAATGTGGCCCTAATTTTCCCCTCCCCCTTCCAGCACATCTGTACTTGGTTTACAGTGAATGAGCCTCCTGTCCTCATGAACCAGGCGAGGGCACCACTCCCTCCCTGGCCGGGCATTCTGACACAGAACCAGGCACCACCCGTGACACTCTCCTCTCCCTGCTGAGTTATCATCTCTCTGAACTCTTCCCTTCTCCTTCTGTAGAGGGGCTTCGGGTTGGTCCCAAAGATCAACAGCTGGAGCTCTGACACAGTGCGTCTAGGTAGCAAATGGAGCCAGGGAAGCCTAAATCGGGGCACAAAACACTTGGGGTAGCCTCTGAAGACAGAGGGAGTCAGAATTCCAACTGTCTCTGCCCTCCCTTTGTCTTGGTTTGTCTGTCTGTCTGCCTGGGTCTTTGTCTCTGGTGGGCGTTTGTCTATCCATCCGTCTTGGTAACTGTAGCTCCTCCCTTCTGGCGGCCTCCTCGTCCCCAGCCGACGACAGCAGCCAAGCAGCGATGCCCAGGAAGACCCGCCCTATGCCGGCCCCTCCCCTTGGGATTGCCACTGCCTCCACCCCCGGCCCCTCTACCGCCCCTCCCCAGGACCCAGTGACTGGGGTCTGTTCACTGCAGCAGTTTGGAAGTCAAACCAAGCAGCAGCAGCAGATTGGGGGACAGGGAAGAGGGGCATTGTGAGGGCTTCAGATTCTTCTCCCCACCCTCCACTCCCCAGCTTGCAACAGAGCCAGCTTTCTGTCCAGAGATTCCAGGAGGAGGCTTGGGAAGAGGGCTTCCCACTCTGGAAACTGGTGGAGGGGGCTCCCCTCATTCCTCTTTCCCTTGGGTCATCCCTATTTCTAGGCTTTGCTCGGTTTGTGGCTGCTCCATTCTGTCACCTTGGCAACTTGGAGAAATGATATCTTGGGGTCCCTAAGACCAGGCTTTGCTTGCTCCCCTCATCCCAGAGCAAAGACCAAAAGGAGAGATTATGAGGAGAGGAAAAGGATGCAGATATCTGTCCCACCTGTCCTGAAAGTCATGGGGAAATGACCTATTCAGTGTCCTGATGCTGGAGGGGGTGGACAGTGGCGAGGATGAAAATTGCCCCACCCTAATTTTCACCCTCACCCCCTCCCAACCCTCCAGCATCAGGACACTGAATAGGTCATTTCCCCATGCCCAAATCTGGTGGTGTGGGGGATGTCCTATGCCATGCTCAGAGGTGTCTGGCAGATGTCTATTGGGGGTGGTGGGGGAGCTGTGTTACAACCCCCAAGGACATCATTAAGGCATGGAAGTGCTGTCAGGGCTTGGAGACCAGGGCACCCAGGGAGAGCGTGATGAAAACATGTTTTGTACATGTGTCCTCTCTTTTTCCTTCTTCCTCTCCTCTCCCACCTCCTCCCCCTAGGCAGGCTCTGTGCCAGTGCTGATGCCAGCCCTGCCTCTGATGCTTGCTCCACTTCATCCCTTGTACCAGGCCTATTCTGCTGCTTGGCAGCTCGTTGACTGTCCTGGTGAGTGAGTCTGTGTGTGGAAGGTCCTTACCAGCCCCAGTGCTGCCCAGAACCCCACATAGTTAAGGACTTAATTTTGAAGCTCAGGATTCTAGGATTAGCCTAAACAAGGCCGGGCGCGGTGGCTCAAGCCTGTAATCCCAGCACTTTGGGAGGCCGAGACGGGCGGTTCACGAGGTCAGGAGATCGAGACCATCCTGGCTAACACGGTGAAACCCCGTCTCTACTAAAATACAAAACTAGCCGGGCGAAGTGGCGGGCGCCTGTAGTCCCAGCTACTCGGAGGCTGAGGCAGGAGAATGGTGTAAACCCGGGAGGCGGAGCTTGCAGTGAGCTGAGATCCGGCCACTGCACTCCAGCCCCGGCGACAGAGTGAGACTCTGCCTCAAAAAAAAAAAAAAAAAAAAAAAAAGGATTAGCCTAAACAGCTCTGGGAATTTCTTCCCTGAACAGGCACCATGCATTAATTCAACAAATCTTTATTAGGCATCCACTACGTGGTAAGCACTGTGCTAAGTTCTAGGAATACCCAGGTATGGTCCCTGGCAGGTTCACAGTCTGATGGAGTCAGATAATAATTCACAAAACTGCAACTGGAATAATCAGTGTGGAGAGGCATGAGGTACCATGAGAATGGAGCAGAGGAGTATTCCCCCCCGCCAAGATCAGGAAAGTCTTCAGAGAAAAAATGAGGAGAGGTTAGAGAGAAGGAAGGGCAGCGAAATATATGTGCTGCTCAAGAGTATGTACAAAGGCCCTGGAATTGAGGTCCTGGCCCTCAGCCAGTCTGCTCCCCCAAAAAGAAGAGGGTCCTTCCATTCCTGCGACCTGCTTGGATTTCAATATGCCATAAGGGAGAGATGGTAAGCACCTCCTCGTGGTCATAGCAGGACGCTGAGATACCAGAATGCATTCATTTCCTCCAGAAAGGGAAACAGACACAGAGAGGGAAGACGACTCACAGGCTGAGACTTGAGATTATACTACGGAAAACAAGGCCCCATGCTGGCAAATCCTCCAGGGTGAGGGATTCCTGCATTTGCCCAGCTGGAGCCTCACCAGACAGAAAGGCTTCTCCTCTGAGCCTGCTTTACCATGCCCCCACTCCCCCCGGATCCAGCCCTGACCTGTCCCACTCCCTGGAGCTAGCATGTCTGCCTCCACAGTTGCCTGGAGTATGTGTGAGGTGAGTGCTACAGGTGCCAGCCAATGTGTGGGTGGATGTAGCTGTCTGTTTTGCACAGAATCTCCATCCAGGGGATACGGGGTTCTCTCTCCTCTGTCCACTGGAGAGCTTCCAATTCCTCCTATCCAGACACCAAAGTTTCAAGTTTCTTCCTTTCTGAAAAGGAATTGGGGGCCCTTTGAAAGAGGGAGCAGGCTTCTTTTTGGTTGTGCCTCCTCCAGAGCCAGCAAAGAGGTCATGGAACCAATGGGGTTAAATCCCAGCCCTGCTCTGACCCACTTTCCTCCCTGTGCCCACATCCCCTGGGGCCAGGGTGTTGGGTGGGGCCAGCCTGGCACCCCCACACCCACACCTGGGACTTCCCCTGGATGGAAACTCCCAGAACCCAGGCATCCTGCTTCCCCTGCCAACTCCCACCAACTGCCTGGGTTCTATTCAGCTTCAGTTAGATCTCCCTGTCTGCCAGCCTTTGACCAAACTACATCTCTGCACCAGCCCACCCTTTGATGTCTGGCTGCCCCTTCTGGTGGACTCCTTTGAAGAAAAGATGTGGAGCTGGGGGAGGCGGTTGCGGAGAAGCCATCTTTTATTGAGCACCTACTATGTGCCAGGTATTGTGCTAGACATGTACATTATCTCATTTAATCCACAAGTCAGGGAAGTCCAGAGAGCCAGCAATTATCATCCCCACTTAACAGAGCAGGGAGTAAGAACTGGAGAGGTTAAGTGACTTGCTCAATATCACACAGCTAGGAACTGGCAGAGCTAAGATGGGAACCCAAATCTTGGTGGTCCTGAGCTCTCTTCACTATAGCAGCGTTCCTCCACTTCTCCTGCAGCTGCCCACCTCTCTATAGGATGAGAGACTTAAGAAATTCAATTTAATCCAATTCAGCAAACATTGAGTATCTATTATGTGCCAGGTACTGACAGGTACCAGAAATAAAGAGATCACTGTCCTCGAGGTCTGGTGGGAAAGACGAGCATTTGGAAGTGCTCTAATGTCAGCATAATGACCTGAACAAGGTGGCATGGAGCTGAGAAACAAGTGGTACTTTTATTTCCTCCTTCTGTACAGAGCATATAAATACATTATAAACAGTATACAGAATAAATGGAATAAAGTCAATACCTACTTCACTGCCACCCAGGTAAAAAAAATTGAGTATTTCCTATACTTTTAGAAGTTCCCCATGCATCCTTTTCACAATTCCCTCAGTCCCCTAAAAAGGAACCACCATCCTGACGTTTGTAATAATCGTAAACACAGAAATTACTTGTTTTTCTGTATAGTTTTAGCATCTGTGTATGCCTTCATGAACAATACTGCTCAACTTTGCCTGTTTTTGAACTTTCTATAAATGGAATGATACTGTATTACTTTTTGCTTCCTACTTATTTTGTTCAACTTGTGAGATATATCCAATTTGTTACACATAGCTGTCTTCCTACTATTGCATAGTACTCATTGCATGGATATACCACAAGTTATTTTTTTCATTCTACTGTTGGTGAATGTTTGAGTTGTTTTCAGTTTGGACTGTTATAAACAACGTAGCCATGAACATTATTATTATTATTTTTTTGAGACGGAGTCTCCCTCTGTCGCTCAGGCTGGAGTGCAGCGGCACCATCTCAGCTCACCACAAGCTCTGCCTCCTGGGTTCACGCCATTCTCCTGTCTCAGCTTCCCGAGTAGCTGGGACTACAGGGGCCCGCCACCACGCCCGGGTAGTTTTTTGTATTTTAGTAGAGACGGGGTTTCACCACGTTAGCCAGGATGGTCTCAATCTCCTGACCTCGTGATCCGCCCGCCTCAGCCTCCCAAAGTGCTGGGATTACAGGCGTGAGCCACTGCGCCCAGCTGCCATGAGCATTCTTGTACATGTTTCCCAGTCACAGATGCAGGAGTTTTCTAGGATATAGAATTAAGAGTCAAACTGTATATACAGGTTCAATTTTATTAGATAGCACCAAATTGATTTCCAAAGTGGCTGTATCAATTATACAAGAAATATTCCTTTTTTTTCCTTTTTTCTTTTTTTTTCTTTCTTTTTTTTTTTGAGATGGAGTCTTACTCTGTCACCAGGGCTGGAGTACAGTGGTGCGATCTCAGCTCACTGCAACCACCGCCTCCCGGGTTCAAGCGATTCTCCTGCCTCAGCCTCCCAAGCAGCTGGGATTACAGGTGCCCACCACTACACCCAGCTAATTTTTTGTATTTTAGTAGAGATGGGGTTTCACCATGTTGGCCAGACTGGTCTCGAACTCCTGACCTCGTGATTTGCCCACCTTGGCCTCCCAAAGTGCTGGGATTACAGGCATGAACCACCATGCCCAGCCTTTTTTCTATTTCTTTTTTGTGAGACAGAGTCTCGCTCTTTTGCCCAGGCTGGAGTGTAGTGGTGCCATCTCGGCTCACAGCAACCTCTGCCTCCTGGGTTCAAGTGATTCGGCCTCAGCCTCCTGAGTAGCTAGGATGACAGGTGCCCACCACCACACCCAGCTAATTTTGTATTTTAGTAGAGACGGGGTTTCACCATGTTGGCCAGGCTAGTCTTGAACTCCTGACCTCGGGTGATCTAACCATAACCACCTTGGCCTCCCAAAGTGCTGGGATTACAGGCATGAGCCACCACACCCGGCCAGGAAACAGAACTAACTAACTTCCTTCCTTCCTTCCTTCCTTTCTTCCTTCCTTCCTCTCTTCCTTCCTTTCTTTCTGACAGAGTCTCACTCTTGTGGCCCAGGCTAGAGTGCAGTGGTGTAATCTCAGCTCACTGCAACCTCCGCCTCCCGAATTCAGGCAATTCTCCTGCCTCAGCCTCCTGAGTAACTGGGATTACAGGCACCCACCACCACACCTGGCAAATTTGTTTTTGTACTTTTAGTAGAGATGGGTTTTGCATGTTGGCCAGGCTGGTCTCGAACTCCTGACCTCAGGTGATCCGCCCACCTCAGCCTACCAAAGCACTGGGATTACAGGCGTGAGCCACCACGCCCAGCCGAAGCAGAACATTCGAACCAGGAGCAGGCATAGGGCCAAGAAGACCCACACAATTTCTTGCCTAAAATCTTCAGAGGTTTTCTATTTATCTTATTTATTTTTATTTTTTATTTATTTATTTTCGAGACAGTCTCACTTTCTCACCCAGGCAGGAGTGCAGAGGTCCAAACACAGCTCACTGCAACCTTGACCTCCCAGACTCAAGTGATCCTTCTGCTTCAGTCCCCAATTAGCTGGGACTACAAGCGTGCACCCTCACGCCCAACTAATTTTTTGTATTTTTTTTGTAGAGACGGGGATTTTGCCATGTTGTCCAGGCTGGTTTTGAACTTCTGAGCTCAACCTATCTGTTCACCTTAGCCTCCCAAAGCACTAGGATTACAGGTGTGAGCCACCATGCCAGCCTTTATTTTATTTTAGTTTTATTATTATTATTTTTTTTATTATTATTTT
>NW_016823424.1:217602-221448 GCF_001698545.2 Rhinopithecus bieti | reverse complement strand
TTTTTTATTTTTTTTTATTTTTTTTTTGAGACAGAGTCTCGCTCTGTCACCCGGGCTGGAGAGCAGGGGCCGGATCTCAGCTCACTGCAAGCTCCGCCTCCCGGGTTCACACCATTCTCCTGCCTCAGCCTCTGGAGTAGCTGGGACTACAGGCGCCCGCCACCTCGCCCGGCTAGTTTTTTGTATTTTTTTAGTAGAGACGGGGTTTCACCGTGTTAGCCAGGATGGTCTCGATCTCCTGTCCTCGTGATCCGCCCGTCTCGGCCTCCCAAAGTGCTGGGATTACAAGCTTGAGCCACTGCGCCCGGCCAGTTTTATTATTTTTTGAGACAGGGTCTTGCTCTGTGCTCCCGGCTGGAGCGCAGTGATGTGATCTCGGCTCACTGCAGCCTCTGCCTCTTGCCTCAGCCTGCCAAGTAGCTGGGATTACAGGCTCATGCCACCAAGTTGGATAATTTTTTAAATTTTTTGTAAAGAATGTGGTCTCACTATATTGCCCACGCTAGTCTTGAGCTTCTGGGCTCAGGCGATCTTCCCCTAGGCCTCCCAAAGTGCTGAGATTACAGGCAGGAGCCACCTTGCCCAGCTGTTTTTCCCTTTTTACTTGGAATAAGATCCAAGTCCCTGCCATGGCTCACAAGACCCTGTGTGGTAGGACCTCTGCCTTACTCTCTGACCTGTGCCACTATGATTATCTTTGCTCCTGGCACTTGCCGTCCCCACTCTCTGGAATGTTCTCCCACTAGATATTTCCATGGCTTGCTCTCTCACTTCTTTCAGGTCTTTGCCTCAGTGACACCTTCCCTAACCACCGAATTTTAGATTGTCACCTCCAGCCTTCCTTATTCCTTTCTCAGCTTTATTTTTCTCCATAACCCAGCCACTCAGGTTCCATTCAGCCTCGGTCCAGGTCCGCTCTGCCTCCTCTGCCAGGTTTTGACAGACTGCATCTCCCCCAAAGCCCTTAAGGGTGGTCATACCTGATTGGGGGCTGGTCTAACTGTCACTTCTGACAGAGTCACTTTTTATCACATCACCCTGGGATAAGAATAGCCTTTCTCATGCTCTGAAATAAGCTTAGTTATATGTTTACCTGTTTGCTTTTTGTCCCCACCCCACTCCACCCCTCACTTTTATGGGAACTCCGTAAGAGAAGAAACTTAGCTATCTTGTCCATTACCAAGGCCAGTGCCTGATGCATACTAGGTCTCAAATAATAGTTGACCAGGCTGGTTGTCAGTCTCCCAGAGAAAGCTGGGCACCCCCTACACTCACACCTGGGACTTGGTCTCCCTGGAAGTTCCTAGAACCCAGGCATCCCACCTCCTCTGCCAGCTCCCAACTACATCCCAGACTCCGTCTCTTAGAGCCCTCCTGTGGCCACTGCTATTGCCTGCTGCTGCTTCCCTGAGTCCCTTATGGGAGCTGTTTGGGGGCCCTGAAGCAGCAGCTCTGGAGGTTGGTGTTGGAGAGACTCAGGCATCAGGGGCCTAGAGCTCAATAAATTTTTTTTTTGTTTTTTTGTTTTTTTGGGGTTTTTTAAGACCAAGTTTCGCTCTTGTTGCCTAGGCTGGAGTGCAATGGCGTGATCTCAGCTCACCGCAACCTCCACCTCCTGGGTTCAAGTGATTCTCCTGCCTCAGCCTCCCGAGTAGCTGGGATTACAGGCATGTGCCACCACGCCCGGCCAATTCTGTATTTTTAGTAGAGACGGGGTTTCTCCATGTTGGTCAGGGTGATCTCGATCTCCTGACCTCGGGTGATCTGCCCACTTTAGCCTCCCAAAGTGCTGGGATTACAAACATGAACCACCATGCCTGGCCAAGAAATGCTTTTTGATTGAGTAAAACAGAAGACTTCAGAGATGACAGGGCCTCGCCAGGTGAAGAAGGGAGCAGGGGTACTCAGAGCAGAAGGACCAGTGTGAACGAAGGACTGGAGGCCTGGGAGTACACGTCATATTTGAAGAACGTGTTCTGATCTGGTGCTGTTGGAGGATTTTCAGGGGAGGGGGGTTGTAGGAGAACTTTGCCGGCCTGGAAGGGGAGGGCTGGAAGAGGAGGGCTGGATGTGGAGGGCTGAGCTCCCTGCAGGATCAGCAAGGCTCAGCATGTCTTAGGTTTAATCCTGTCCCCCACCGTCCGCCCCTCCTACTCCAACCCTGTCCTCCCCTTCACCCAGCCCCCAGCCTGACCACAACTGCAGCTGAATGGACTTCTCTCTGGGCCTACGCTTGGGGCCTCGGAATAAGAAGCCTGCCCACCAAGAGCCTCCTGCCCGCTCCAGGCATGGTCCACCTGCTGCCTCTCCTTGTCTGTCCTGTCCCCCCTCTGCCTGTGCCTTCCCCTGCCCTGGCTGTCCCCCACCCCCCTGTTCCTGCACTGCCTGTCCCTCTAGTGCAACTCCCTGCCCCACTTGTCCTAGCTTCCCGGGCCCATCCTGTACCTGCTCTTGCCCCCACTGCCCTGCCTGCCCTCCCTTGACTTGTCCCCATAACTCCTGTGTCTCATGCTCCGGTCCACCCTTGACCTGCTGCCACCCTTCACCCTGCCCGGTTTATCCTTGCTCCGTGAGCCGAGCTGCCTGTTTGAGCTCCCGTTTAGGCTGCAGTGACAGCTGTAGCTGTGGCCGAGGGGCTGCCTGGGGACCTCCAGGCTCCCTTGGCTGCTGTAGCTGCTGCTTCAGGGGACAACAACGCACTTCTCAGGGGCGCTGTCTGATAATTTAGGTGGACTGTTGCCCACCAGGAGACTGCCAGTCTCCTGGAGCACTTCCGTACTGCTGCCCTGACAAGGAGGCAGGAGCTGGGTGGAGTGGGAGAGGGATCAGCTGGACCCCTCCCTCAAGCAGGTAGAGGCAGCTGGCTTCCCCCAGTCCTGGGCAGGTGGCAGTGGGAATCTGCTTTGAAGTTAGTTTCTGGGTGTGCTCCTGCTGGTTCCAGAACCTCTTCCTCTGCAACCTCTGGAATGGAAAGTGTTCTTCTCAGGGCCTCCCTCACGGCCCCTGAAGGTGAGCAAGTTTGTCATTTCTTCCCCTCCACTGAGCCTCCATTGGAGTCTCCTCTGCAGTTCACATGAATAAATGGACTCTTCCTCTAGAGAAGCTGGAGGATCCTGTCCAGAGGCCACTTCTTCTCCCTCTGACCTACACCCAAGATTGACCCAAGAGTCTCTGAATCCCTGACCTCTCACCTTGAGTCAGGCAGAAAGGGTCAGTGGCTTTTGGACCAGAAGAAGAGGCTGAGTGGAAGATATTTGGTTCCTCCCTCCACTTGGAAATCCTTGGCATCCTTTGTGGTCTTTTGTTTCTAGCCAGGAACCCTCTGCCTGGATGTCTTGTCTTTCAAATCTCTGAGAGTTCACTCAGCCTCATGACCTCAGTCTTGCAGCAGTGATCCCATCTGTGACATACAGACTCATCTGGCATGGGGATGAGGGAAGCTGGGAACCCTTGACTCAGGCTCCTAAGGATGGCATCCACACATAGCTAGCTGTAAGTCTCCTGTCCCCAGGGGTGGGACTGGGAGATGAGACAAGCCACCCAGAGATAGCTGACAGCCAGGCTCAGTGGGTCATGCCTGTAATCCCAGCACTTTGGGAGGCTGAGGCGAGTGGATTGCCTGAGGTCAGGAATTCGAGACCAGCCTGGCCAACATAGTGAAACCCCATCTCTACTAAAAATACAAAACAATTAGCTGGGCATGGTGGCGTGCACCTGTAATTCCAGCTACTAGGGAGGCTGAGGCAGGAAAATCGCTTGAGCCCGGGAGGCGGAGGTTGCAGTGAGCCAAGACCACACCATTGCACTCCAGCCTGGGCAACAAGAGTGAAACTCTGTCTCAAAAAA
>NW_016823424.1:174415-215680 GCF_001698545.2 Rhinopithecus bieti | reverse complement strand
ACTCCGTCTCAAAATAAATAAATAAATAAATAAATAAATAAATAAATAAATAAATAAATAAAATAAAATAAAAAAATAAAAAATAAAAAGAAATGGCTAGGTTCATTTCTTTTATGGGCTCATGCCCATAATCCCAGGACTCTGGGAAACTGAGGTGGGTGGATCACTTGAGGTCAGGAGTTTGAGACCAGCCTGGCCAACATGGTGAAACCCCATCTCTATTAAAAATACACAAATTAGCGGGGCGTTGTGGTGTGTGGCTGTGATTCCAGCTACTTGGGAGGCTGAGGCAGGAGAATCACTTGAACCCAGGAGGCAGAGGCTGCAGTGAGCTGAGATCACACCACTGCACTCCAGCCTGAGCAACAGAGTGAGACTCCGTATCAAGAAAAAAAAAAAAAAAAGAATTAAGCAAAAGAATTAAGCATTTATTAGCCGGGCGTGGTGGCAGGCGCCTGTGGTCCCAGCTACTCAGGAGGCTGAGGCAGGAGAATGGCGTGAACCCAGGAGGTGGAGCTTGCAGTAAGCTGAGATCATGCCACTGCACTCCAGCCTGGGTGAGAGCGAGACTCCGTTTCAAAAAAAAAAAAAAAAAAAGAATTAAGCACTTTTGCTGCCTGCATGCATGTGTAAACTATATTTCAGGATAGCCAAATAGCTCTAATTGGTGAAGACAACTTCTTATTTACAGAATAATTCCAGCTAATGTGGAAGGAATATGGAATTAGAAAAATCACCATTTTGTAACTCCTAATGAAGTAATGATCAAAGCAAGACTCACCTAATGGATGAAACCAAAGATGATGGGTGATGGAGAACTTTACAATGGAAATTGAGCTGCCACAACCTAACCCCACGGATGCATCTTAGCTTCACTAAAAGTGACACAACCAGGCACTGTGTACCTCCTGATGTGACATAATCTGAAGCACTCATCACCACCTATGAAGGAATCTTGCCAAAGAAACAAACAAACAAACAAAATTGAACATAAACCTAATCAAACCTCTAGTGCTGACTTCCATTTAACAGGAAATACAGGGAATGAAGGAACAAATAAAATGACACAATAAGGAAGTAGGTAAACGCCCCCAGAATGTGTGACATTCTAAAGGAAATCTGACCCCATTTCTTCAACTAGTGAATGGCTGGGGGGAAAAAAATGAGAAGGGACTTAAGAAGACAACCATTACATGGAACACAAGGACCTTGTTTGGTTCCTAATTTGGACAACTCAACTGTAAAGACAGTTGAGGACATGTAATTATGGACTGGGTATTTATGATAACAAGGAAGCAGTGCTAATTTGTTAGATATAAAAATGGCTCTTGGGTTATAGAAGAGAAGGTTGTTATTTCCTAGAGATGTATGCTGAAGTATGGAGTGAAGTGACCTATTTAATTTTAAATATTTCAGCAGAGAAAAAAAGGACAGAAAGGGGCTGGGCGTGGTGGCTCACATCTGTAATCCCAGCACTTTGAGAGGCCGACGCAGGAGGATCACGAGGTCAGGAGATCGAGACTAGCCTGGCCAACATGGTGAAATCCCGTCTCTACTAAAAATACAAAAATTAGCTGGGCGTGGAGGCACACGCCTGTCATCTCAGCTACTCAGGAGGCTGAGGCAAGAGAATCGCTTGAACCCGGGAGGCGGAGGTTGCAGTGAGCCGAGATCACACCATTGCACTCCAGGCTGGACAACAGGGCAAGACTGTCTCAAAAAAAAAAAAGAGAGAATATGTAAGTTCTGGCCTGGTGTGGTGGCTCACGCCTGTAATCCCAACACTTTGGGAGGCCGAGGTGGGTGGATTACCTGAGATCAGGAGATTGAGACCAGCCTGGCCAACATGGTGAAACCCCGTCTCTACAAAAATTACAAAAAATTAGCCAGGTGTGGTGGCGGGCGCCTGTAATCCCAGCTACTCGGGAGGCTGAGGCAGGAGAATCGCTTGAACCTGGGAGGTGGAGGTTGTAGTGAGCTGAGATCGCACCATTGCACTTCAGCCTGGGTGACACAGCAAGACTCTGTCTCAAAAAAAAAAAAGAATATGGAAGTTCATAGAACTATGCTCTCTACCTTTGTGTATGTTTGAACATTTCCATAATAAAAGAGTTTTAAATGATGTTCCTCTGGTAAGCATGGTTTCCAGTAACTCCCAGAGCATCCTTCCCACTTGCCCTGAAAGCCAGGACTTCCCCTTTGGCTCCCCACGCACAGATCCCAGCCCTTTCTCCCCTCCACCCAGGCCACCCTTTATCCCCTGTAGTTGTCTGCTGGCACAGTCCCCACATTTAGGACCTTTCCCAGTTGTGCTTCACAGCTCTGAGGGGCCAGAGAGACCTTAAGGAGTATACATATTTTGAATAGGTCCTACAATAAACAAAAATAAACCAAAATAATATAATATTGCTTTTGGTCCCTATTAGGTGCTTCTGAGCAAAATGCAATGCAAAACTGGTAGAAAACTGGCCTCCATCCTGTGAAATAGAAGGCAAGGGATGTAAGGTCACCCTGTCTCATCCACTGCCTTCATCCAGGATGACCTCCACCCCAAAGGAAATACCACTAAGAATTCAGAGACTCAGGCCGGGTGCAATGGCTCACACCTGTAATCCCGGCAATTTGGGACACCAAGGCAGGAGGATCACAAGGTCGGGAGATCAAGACCATCCTGGCTAACACAGTGAAACCCATCTCTACTAAAATACAAAAATTAGCCAGGTGTGGTGGCATGCGCCTGTAGTCTCAGCTACTGGGAAGGCTGAAGCAGGAGAATCGCTTGAACCTGGGAGGCGGAGGTTGCAATGAGTTGAGATCGCATCATTGCACTCCAGCTTGGGCAACAGAGCAAGACTTCGTCTCAAAAAAAAAGAATTCAGAGACTCACTGTCATGAGTTCAAGGGGCTGAAGCCCAGGACTGGGATGGAGGGCACTTACTGAGTAACCCTGGGAAAATCATGATTTTTTTTTCTTTTCTTTTCTTTTTTTTCTTTTCTTTTTTTTTTTTTGTTGTTGTTTTGAGACAGAGTTTCGCTTTTGTTGCCCAGGCTGGAGTGCAATGGCGCGATCTCAGCTCACCACAACCTCTGCCTCCCAGGTTCAAGCGATTCTCCTGCCTCAGTCTTCCGAGTAGCTGGGACCACAGTCATGTGACATCATGCCCAGCTAATTTTGTATTTTTAGTAGACATGGGGTTTCTCCGTGTTAGTCAGGCTGATCTTGAACTCCCAGCCTCAGGTGATCCACCCACATGGGCCTCCCAAAGTGCTGGGATTACAGGCGTAAGCCACCGCACACGGCTTTTTCCTTTTTTAAAGACAGGGCTTGTTCTGTCACCCAGGCTGGAGTGCAGCGATACCATCAGAGCTCACTGCAGCCTCCAACTCCTGGGCTCAAGCAATCCTCCTGCCTAAGCCTCAGGAATAGCTGGGATTACAGGCACCCACCACCATGCCCAGACAGGGGTTTCCCTAGTTGCCCAGGCTGGCCTCAAACTCCTGGCCTCAAGAGATCCTCCCACCTCAACTTCTTAAAGTGCTAGGATTACAGGTATGAGTCACCAAGCCTGGCAGAAAGCATGATTTTTTAAATTTTTGTTTATTTATTTATTTATTTTTGAGACAGAGTCTCACTCTGTTGCCCAAGTTGGAGTGCAGTTGTGCGATCTTGGCTCACTGCAACCTCCACCTCCAGAGTTCAAATGATTCTCCTGCTTCAGCCACCTGAGTAGCTGTGATTATAGGCGTGCACCACCAGGACCCGGCTATTTTTTTTGTATTTTTCGTAGGATGGGGTTTCGCCATGTTGGCCAGGCTGGTCTTGAACTCCGGGCTTCAAGAGATCTGCCCACCTTGGCCTCCCAAAGTGCTGGGATTACAGGCGCAAGCCACCACGCCCAGTCGGAAATCATGATTTTCTGTCTTAAGTGTTTCTAGATGAAAGCATGGGAACCATCACCCCTTTCTACTCTTCACTAGTTTGCCAGCTAGGGATGAAAGCGCTTTGGAACTTGTAGGATATAAACCAGCTGTTTTATCATAAGAAAGTATTTCTACAGGCTGGACGCGGTGGCTCACACCTGTAATCCCAGCATTTTGGGAGGCCAAGGCGGGTGGATCCCTTGAGGCCAGAAGTTCAAGACTGTTTTGAAACAGGGTCTCATTCTGTTGCCCAGGCTGTTGTGCAGTGGCGTGATCTCGGCTCACCACAACCTCTACCTCCCAAGTTCAAGCCATTCTCCTGCCTCAGCCTCCCAAGTAGCTGGGATTACAGGTGTGTGCCACTACTGCCCAGCTAATTTTTGTATTTTTAGTAGAGATGGGGTTCTACCATGTTGGCCAGGGTGGTCTGGAACTCCTGACTTCAAATAATCCACCCACCTTGGTCTCCCAAAGTGCTGGGATTACAGGCGTGAGCCACCATGCCTGGCCAAAAGAAAATATTTCTCCAGATGTAATCCCAAACCCTCCTACCCTATCTCTAAACTTTAGTATTAAAAAAAAAACCAACAGGCTAGGTGCGGATCACCCGAGGTCGTGAGTTCAAGACTAACCTGACCAACATGGAGAAATCCTGTCTCTACAAAAATTCAATATTAGCCAGGGGTGGTGAGCATGCCTGTAATCCCAGCTACTTGGAAGACTGAGGCAGGAGAATTGCTTGAACCCGGGAGCCAGAGGTTGCAGTGAACTGAGATCATGCCATTGCACTCCAGCCTGGGCAACAAGAAGCAAGAGCGAAACTCCGTCTCAAAAAAAAAAAAAAAAAAAAAAAACATGTACTGATCTGCTGTGCAGGTAGGTGAACTAGTGTAATTGCAGAAACTATGTGAGCTTGGAACTGGAAAGATTGGGGTCCCAGTTCTGACTCTGTCTTTTACTATGTAACTCTAAACATGTTACCTAACCTTTCCAACTCTGGTTAGTACCTACTGTATGGATTGTTGTGACAATAAGATGAGATAAGTCATCTACGGCAGTTGGACTAAACCTTCTTTTTTTTTATTATTATTATTTTTTTTTTGAGATGGAGTCTCGCTGTGTCGCCCAGGCTGGAGTGCAGTGGTGTGATCTTGGCTCACTGCAAGCTCTGCCTCCCGGGTTCACGCCATTCTCCTGCCTCAGCCTCCTGAGTAGCTGGGACTACAGGCACCCGTCACCACGCCCAGCTAATTTTTTGTATTTTTTTAGTAAAGACAGCGTTTCACCGTGTTAGCCAGGATGGTCTCAATCTCCTGACCTCGTGATCCACCCGCCTCGGCCTCCCAAAGTGCTGGGATTACAGGCATGAGCCACCGCGCCCGGCCTGGACTAAACCTTCTTAAAATTCCTTAGGTACGTAATAACTGACACGTGTTAACAGTTAATATGGGCCAGTACTTTTGATATTAATTTACATAAGTTACTCATTTATTCATAGAATATTTATGAAATATTTATGATCAATACATATCAATGACTGTTTTAAGTATTGGGAATATAGGTGAACAAAACAGATAAAAATCTGTAGGGAGAAGAGATAGTAAATATTTACTTATTTATTTACTTAGAGACAAAGTCTTGCTCTGTCACCCAGGCTGGAGTGCAGTGGTGCAATCTTGGCTCACTGCAACCACCGCCTAGTCTTGTCCCTCAGCCTTCTGAGTAGGTGGGATTACAAGCACGCACCACGAGGCCCATCTAATTTTTTTGTTTGTTTGAGACAGAGTCTTGCCCTGTTGCCCAGGCTGGAGTGCAGTGGTGCAATCTCAGCTTACCGAAACCTCTGCCTCCCAGGTTCAAGCGATTCTCCTTCTTCAGCCTCCCAAGTCGCTGGGATTACAGGTGCACGCCACCACACCCAGCAATTTTTTTTGTATTTTTAGTAGAGATGGGGTTTCACCATGTTGGCCAGGCTGGTCTTGAACTCCTGACCTCATGATCCGCCCCCCCCTCGGCCTCTCAAAGTGCTGGAATTACAAGTGTGAGCCACTGCACCCAGCAATTTTTTGTATTTTTAGTAGAGATGGGGTTTTGCCATGTTGGCCAGGCTGGTCTTAAATTCTTGGCCTCAAGTGATTCACCCATCTTGGCCTCTCAAAGTGCTGAGATTACAGGTGTGAGCCACCACACCTGGCCGAGATAGTAAATAAATAAACAAGGAAAATACATAGTCCACTGTAGAGTAAAAGCAGCAGAGAGAATAGAGAATTGGAAGGAAAGTAGGTAGATTACTGTGCTGGAGGTGGTGTTGTTGCTATTTTATTTTTGTTGTTGTTGTTGTTGTTGCTATTTTAAACAGGAGGGCCACGGAAGGCCTGTCTGATCAGGTGACATTTTTTAGAAATTTGTTTTATTTTATATTTTTTTGTGAGACAGAGTCTCGCTCTGTCACCCAGGCTGGAGTACAGTGGCGTGATCTTGGCTCACTGCAACCTTTGCCTCCCGGGTTCAAGCGATTCTCCTGCTTCAGCCTCCTGAGTAGGTGGGATTACAGGTGTCCACCACCATGCCTGGCTAATTTTTCTATTTTTTTTAGTAGAGACAGGGTTTCACCATATTGGCCAGGCTGATCTTGAACTCCTGACCTCAAGTGATCGACCTGCCTCGGCCTCCTAAACTGCTGGGATTACAGGTATGAGCCACCAGGCCCAGCCAAGATCAGGTGACATTTGAACAGAGAACTGGAGGAGGTGATGGGGGAACCACGTGGACATCTTGGAGAAGAACTGTACAGGAAACAGTGTGCAAAGACCCTGGCGGTAGCCAATATAGATGGAGTAGGAGGGAGAGTAGCAGGGGATGAAGTCAGAGGAGTGGCAGAAGGTCAGAGGACAGAGGGTCTTGTAGACCATTATAAAGATTTCGGCTTTTACCCTTAGTGAGATGGGAAGTCATTGGAGGCTCTTGAGGAGATAATACGGAAGCTGTAGAGAGGTTAAATAGCTTTTCCAAGGTAAAACAGCTTGAGTGGCAGAAGGTAGGGAGTTAAGCGCCAAGGCTGAAGTTCTTAACCCTATGCTGCCACTGAACTTTAGCCTTCTTTATTTGGGCATTGCTCTCCTGTGACTTCAAAGAAACTGGGACACTGGTAAGTTATGCGGCTTGCCTAAGGCCACACAGCTGGTAAGTGACAGGGGCAGAATTGCGCCTTAGTCTGTCTGCAGCCCGACTTCAAGTTCTTTACACCACACCGCCTCCCTCAGGTGTCTGGACCATACTGGCTTCTCTTGCATGGAGGTCACTGAAGTGGGAGAGGAGGCAAACCGAGGAGACCGTCTCGGCTTCGGGCAGCGGTGCTGTTCCTTAGGAAGCTCCAGCCCTTGGCTCTACCGGACTGCGGACATCTTTCCCGAGCAAGGCACGGAAGAAAAGAAAACTGGCCTTTATTTCGGGGTGGCCACGCAGGCATCCAAGAGCCAGAGGAGCAGGTGTCACGGGAGAGCGGCGAGCAAGGCCAGGCCAGGAGGAGCAACCGCAGCCGCCTACGGTCGCCCCTTCCTGACCCACCCCAGGTGTCCGGAGTTCCGCGCCCGGGTAGGGGAAGGAGGGCGGACGGGGCGGGGTTTTGGCGCCGCGCCCCCGTCACGTGACGAAGCCATCATGGCGGCGGCCAGAGGCCTGCCCGGCTCCCGGAAGCGGGCTGTGAGGGGCGGGAGCGCTGCTGGAAGCCGAGCTGGAGCCGGAGCCACAGCGGGGAGGGTGGCCGGGCGGCCTGGAGCCGGACGTGTCCGGGGTGTCCCCGCAGACCGGGACAGCAGGTGAGATGGAGTCTGGGTGAGGTGCAAGCGGATGTGGCATCGCTGGGCAGGGGCTAGGGGGCGCAGTGGGGCGCCAGTGACCTGGAGGAATGGGCATCTGAGATGCACACGCATGACCCTGAAGCAACTCGAGAGGCCTGCGCGGGTGGGAGGGATGCCCGGGACAGAGGATGAGACACTGAGGGCAAAAAGAGGCTCCCCAGCGAGGATGGGAGGTAATAGAAGGACGTGTGCGGGAGGTGCTGTGGGAAAGGGCAGTAGAATTTGGGGGAGCGGGATTATTGGAAGGGACTCCCTCTTTACAGGCAAGGATGGGGTGAGTGCTCAGTCCTCTCCCCTGTCCTCTTACCCCTCCCTGCCCCACAGTGTCCTAGGAGACAGCTCTGGCGGGGCCACTTCTCCCACCCACCCAACTGGTCCCTCCGGTCTGAGATCTTGGGGAGTGGAGTTGACGGGGTTGGGTGGAGCTGCCTTCTGCTTAAGACAGTCGGCCCCTTGACCCTGCTGCCCGAAGGATGGATATGACTCTGACCCCTACCTCTCTTCCCAGGTCGTCGGGGGCCCACCATGCTGGTGACTGCCTACCTTGCTTTTGTAGGCCTCCTGGCCTCCTGCCTAGGGCTGGAACTGTCAAGATGCCGGGCTAAGCCCCCTGGAAGGGCCTGCAGCAATCCCTCCTTCCTTCGGTTTCAACTGGACTTCTATCAGGTCTACTTCCTGGCCCTGGCAGCTGACTGGCTCCAGGCCCCCTACCTCTATAAACTCTACCAGCATTACTACTTCCTGGAAGGTCAAATTGCCATCCTCTATGTCTGTGGCCTTGCCTCTACAGTCCTCTTTGGCCTGGTGGCCTCCTCCCTTGTGGATTGGCTGGGTCGCAAGAATTCTTGTGTGCTCTTCTCCCTCACTTACTCACTATGCTGCTTAACCAAACTCTCTCAAGACTACTTTGTGCTGCTAGTGGGCCGAGCACTTGGTGGGCTGTCTACAGCCCTGCTCTTCTCAGCCTTCGAGGCCTGGTACATCCATGAGCACGTGGAACGGCATGACTTCCCTGCCGAGTGGATCCCAGCTACCTTTGCTCGAGCTGCCTTCTGGAACCATGTGCTGGCTGTAGTGGCAGGTGTGACAGCTGAGGCTGTAGCAAGCTGGATAGGGCTGGGGCCTGTAGCGCCCTTTGTGGCTGCCATCCCTCTCCTGGCTCTGGCGGGGGCCTTGGCCCTTCGAAACTGGGGAGAGAACTATGACCGGCAGCGTGCCTTCTCAAGGACCTGTGCTGGAGGCCTGCGCTGCCTCCTTTCAGACCGCCGCGTGCTGCTGTTGGGCACCATACAAGCTCTATTTGAGAGTGTCATCTTCATCTTTGTCTTCCTCTGGACACCTGTGCTGGACCCACATGGCGCCCCTCTGGGCATTGTCTTCTCCAGCTTCATGGCAGCCAGCCTGCTTGGCTCTTCCCTGTACCGTATTGCCACCTCCAAGAGGTACCACCTTCAGCCCATGCACCTGCTCTCCCTTGCTGTGCTCATCGTCGTCTTCTCTCTCTTCATGTTAACTTTCTCTACCAGTCCAGGCCAGGAGAGTCCAGTGGAGTCCTTCATAGCCTTTCTACTTATTGAGTTGGCTTGTGGACTATACTTTCCCAGCATGAGCTTCCTACGGAGAAAGGTGATCCCTGAGACAGAGCAGGCTGGTGTACTCAACTGGTTCCGGGTACCTCTGCACTTACTGGCTTGCCTAGGGCTCCTTGTCCTCCATGACAGTGATCGAAAAACAGGTACTCGGAACATGTTCAGCATTTGCTCTGCTGTCATGGTGATGACTCTGCTGGCGGTGGTGGGACTCTTCACCGTGGTAAGGCATGATGCTGAGCTGCGGGTACCCTCACCTACTGAGGAGCCCTATGCCCCTGAGCTGTAACCCCATGCCAGGACAAGATAGCTGAGACAGACTCTTGAATTCCAGCTATCCAGGATTGTACAGATCTCTCTGTGACTGACTTTGTGACTCTGTCCTGTGGTTTCTCCTGCCACTGCTTTGTGTTTGGGAGGACATGATGGGGGTGATGGACGGGAAAGAAGGTGCCAAAATTTCCCTCTGTGTTACTCCCATTTAGAAAATAAACACTTTTAAATGATCATTGATTTGATTTACTCATCCTTACCTGTAGCCTTCTCAGTAGTTTCTGGTGAGTGGGCAGCTAGAGGTTTTTTGTTTTTTGTTTTTTCATTTTTTTATTTTTTGAGACGGAGTCTTGCTCTGTCGCCCAGGCTGGAGTGCAATGGTGCGATCTCGGCTCACTGCAACCTCCGCCTCCCAGGTTCAAGTGATTCTCCTGCTTCAGCCTCCCAAGTAGCTGGGATTACATGTGCCTGCTACCATGCCCAGCTAATTTTTTTTTTTAGTAGAGATGGGGTTTCACCGTGTTGACCAGGCTGATCTTGAACTCCTGACTTCAGGTGATCCACCCACCTTGGCCTCCCAAAGTGTTGGGATTACAGGCATGAACCACCACGCCAAGCCCAGCTAGAGGTTTTAAGGTGGGATTATCAGCAAAAGTTAATCTATTTCTAACTTCTCCAAGGCTGTCTCCAGTTCAGACTGAGAATTATGGAATTGTTCTCAGCAGAGCTGTGTGGGAAGGGTCTGAGGCTCCTAGGTCCTCCACATTCCTCTGTTGTTGGACAGGCACTGCCCCCAGTTGTCAAGCAGAACCCTTGCTTACATCCAGGGTAAGATTATCTCCATAGCACGTGAAGTAGATACCCAGTATGCCAGGCCACTGAGCAAAGATTCCAGGGGCTTGGGCTGCTGCTGTGACCACCTCTTCGGCAAAGCCAGGGCCCTTCCTAACAAAGTAAGCTTGCAGCTCAGCACAGGCCTGCTGCTTGCCTTTTGCCTCTGTGGCTATGAATGCACCATTTGTCCAGCATCATCAGGGTCTACCAGATCCTTTATCCCTGCATGAAACTGAAGTGAAAGGCTGCCAAGGGGAGAGTGGTGCATTGCTGAGGGACTAGGATATCTTGTCTATACCTGACTCTCCCCCACCCAGCCTGAATGAGGGTGAGGGAGCCATCAGGGCAGGAAACAGTACTAGTGAGCCAGTTCTGTGGGTCCCTCCCTGCCTTACCTCTGATTGTATCTGCCTTTCCTCCTCCCACCAAAACCTGGGCTTCTCAGGGGAAGCACAGCCAGCTTTAAGAAGGGTAGGAAGGGAAGGAGGGTAGGCTCAAGGATGTGTCCTGGAATGTGCTTGGGATGGGCATGGGGGACACCTATCCCTTCTGGAAAGGGATTGATCACCTTTCCTTGGGTCCCAGACTACTTCTCAGACAGAAAGATTCAGGATGTTCCAAGAACTGCAGGTCCCAACCTGTGTGGAAAGATAGCATCAGCAGGTGCTGGTGGAATGCAGGGTGGAAGGGCTTCTGCAGGGTGAGGCCAAGGGGAGGAATGGGTGGTGGTCTCAGTTCCCTTCTCAGACCAGAAAAAAACATGTTGCCCCACCCAAGCTTCAGGGAATAGAGGTTGAGATTAAGTAAGAAAAAACGTATCAGCCAGGTGTGGTGATTTACACCTGTAATCCCAGCACTTTGGGAGGCCAAGGCAGGTAGGATTTTGAGCCCAGGAGTTTGAGACCAGCCTGGGCAATGTGGCAAAACCCCGTCTCTACAAAAAATAGAAAAATTAGTTGTGCATAGTGGCATGTGCCCATAGTCTGAGCTACTTGGGAGGCTGAGGTGGGAGGATCAATTGAACCTGGGAGATAGAGGCTGCAGTGAGTGATGACTGAGCCATGCCACTGCACTCCAGCCTGGGCAACAGAGTGAGACTCTGTCTCAACAAACAAAAAGAAGAAAAGGTATCTTTTCTGCTACACCCCTACTCCTGCCACTCATCATCTCAAGACTAAAGACAGAGTCTTGCAATAACTCCACTTCCTCTTTCTGCCCTGTTGGGCTAGACCTAGATATACTTTATAGTTAGTTATTTGTAGACAATGCATCTCTTTCTATCATGCTGTGATCTTGAGGGGACAAGGAAACAGTCTTACTACCTTTATCTCCTGCATATATACGCACAAGTGGATGCTTTCCCCATGGCTGTGCTCAGTACATACCCGGAGAGGAGACAAGCTAGCTCACGCCTGGCTTTTCAGGAGACACTTGATAATTTGTTGTTTTGGATGACAATAATTATCATTATTATTGTTTTTTGTTTTATTTTGTTTTTGAGATAGGGTCTTGCTCTGTCGCCTAGGCCAGAGTATAGTGGCAGGATCATGGCTTACTACAGCCTTGACCTCCTGGGCTCAAGCGATCTTCCCACCTTAGCCTCCTGAGTAGTAGGGACTACAGGCAGCACCACCCACACCTAGCTAATTTTTAAAACTTTTGTGTAGAGACAAGGGTCTCACTATGTTGCCCAGGCTCATCTGAAACTTCTGGGTTCAAGCCATCCTCCCTTCTCAGCCTCCCAAAGTGCTGGGATTACAGGTGTGAGCCACCACACCTGGCCTGACGGTAATTATTTAGGGACCCTCACCTTCCTAAGTGATATGGAAACAGAGGGCTAGGGGAGATTAATGAGATTCCTTTAGCTTTGTCCCTGCTGAGCTTGCTTCAAAGGGGCTGGTGGCAAATAGAGTGGAGAGGGTTCTTTCCTGTCAGACTCACAGCATGTTAAGAGCTGGAAGTCATCTTAGAGATTATCCATTTGGCCTTAAACATTTTTTTTTTTTGAGCACTTACTATGCCATGTGTTTTACTGCTAGGTACCGGTGATATATTTATTTTATTTTATTTTATTTTTTTGAGATGGAGTCTCGCTCTGTTGCCAGGCTGGAGTGCAGTGGCATGATCTTGGCTCCCATGTTCAAGTGATTCTCCTGCCTCAGCCTCCCTAGTAGCTAGGACTACAGGCATGCCCCACCACACCCAGCTAATTTTTGTATTTTTAGTAGAAACCAGATTTCACCATGTTGGCCAGAATGGTCTCAATCTCTTGACTTCATGATCCACCCACCTCAGCCTCCCAAGGTGCTGGGATTACAGGGATTACCTGCGTGAGCCACCGCGCCTGGACTTATTTATTTATTTACCCAAGAGGAAAATCCACTTAAAGAAAGCAAATAACTTGCCTAAGGCCATGTAGTGAGTGATAAAACTAAGACTGGCCGGGCGCGGTGGCTCACGCCTGTAATCCCAGCACTTTGGAAGGCCGAGGCCAGCAGACCACAAGGTCAGGAGATAGAGACCATCCTGGCTAACACGGTAAAAACCTATCTCTACTAAAAATAAAAAAAGTTAGCCAGGCATAGTGGCACGTGCCTGTAATTCCAGCTACTCGGGAAGCTGAGGCAGGAGAATTGCTTGAACCTGGGAGGCAATTTTATGTGTCACCTCTAGTCAAGGTGTCTGCTCAAGTCCTTTGTCCATTTTTAAATCAGGTTATATGTTTTTATTGTTGTTGAGCCATAAGTGTTCTTTATATATTCTAGATATTAAGTCCTTACCAATCAAATGGTTTGCAAATATTTCTTCCATTCTGTAGGTTGCGTTTTACTTTCTTGATTGTTTTATTTGATGCACAGGGTTGTAAGTTTGATATAGTCCCATTTGTCTATTTTTGCTTTTATTAC
Source organism: Rhinopithecus bieti (assembly GCF_001698545.2). Taxonomy (NCBI): domain Eukaryota; kingdom Metazoa; phylum Chordata; class Mammalia; order Primates; family Cercopithecidae; genus Rhinopithecus; species Rhinopithecus bieti. The sequence goes on along the minus strand of NW_016823424.1, from coordinate 202,297 downwards.
CTGTGTTTTTTAGGTGAAACCCCGTCTCTACTAAAAAATACAAAAAAACTAGCCGGGCGAGGTGGCGGGCGCCTGTAGTCCCAGCTACTTGGGAGGCTGAGCCAGGAGAATGGCGTAAATCCGGGAGGCGGAGCTTGCAGTGAGCGGAGATCCGGCCACTGCACTCCAGGCTGGGCGACAGAGAGAGACTCCGTCTCAAAAAAAAAAAAAAAAATGTGGATCTGAGGCTGGGCGTGGCAGCTCACGCCTGTAATCCCAGCACTTTGGGAGGCCGAGGCAGGCGGATCACAAGGTCAGGAGATCAAGACCATCCTGGCTAAGATGGTGAAACTCTGTCTCTATTAAAAATACAAAAAATTGGCCGGGTGTGGTGGCAGGCGCCTGTAGTCCCAGCTACTTGGGAGGCTGAGGCAGAAGAATGGCATGAACCCAGGAGGTGGAGCCCGGCCTTGGCAACAGTGGGAGACTCCGTCTGAAAAAACAGAAAACAATATGGATCTGGCCCGGCACGGTGGCTCACTCCTGTAATCCCAGCACTTTGGGAGGCTGAGGCAGGTGGATCACCAGAGGTCAGGAGTCGAGACCAGCCTGGCCAACATGGTGCAACCCCATCTCTATGATAATACAAAAATTAGCCAGGCATAGTGGTGGGTGCCTGTAATCCCAGCTACTCAGGAGGCTGAGGCAGGAGAATCACTTGAACCTGGGAGGCAGAGGTTGCAGTGAGCTGAAATCATGCCATCATGACATTGCACTCCAGCCTGGGCAACAAGCAACAAGAGTGAAACTCCATCTCAAAAAAAAAAAGAAAAAGAGCCCAACTGCCTGATTTGAATCTGGCTCAACAACTCTGTGCCTCAGTTTCCTTGTCTGTGAAATGGGGAGGATAGTATAGTTTCAACCCCTAAGGGTTCCTGTAAGGATTAAATGCATCATTGTACTTAAGTGCTTAGAACAGTATTTGGCCCACAGTATAAGCACTATATAAGTGTTTGCTTTTATATTTTATTTCTTAACTTCTCCAATCCAACTGAGCCTATCTGGATTTGAGTGTGGGAATGAGTGGACAGGACTGTAATGGGGTGCAGAACTTTCTAATGCATCTCAGTGATTGGGGGATTCCCAGCAGCGTTTATCCTCAGTACTGGTCCAGATGGAATTATCAAGCTATTTGAAAAGGCTTCTACTCTGGAGTATGTGAGCATCTGAGCTGGGTGTCAGTGTGTTCCACTTGAACCCATTTCCTCTTCCTCTAGTGGGAAGGTCAGCTTGGGGTTAGACTGGATACAACCACCATCTTTCACTAGGAGGCTCCTGATTTTCTGAATTTCCATCCAGCTGGAAACATGATTATTTGATCTGGAGCTTTTAAGCGATCCTGAGGAGAGAAGAGAAACATCCCGAGGACCCAGGAGCCAATGGATGAGGAGGCAGGAGGACTGGGGCAGGAAGACAGTACAGGATTCTGAGGCCTGGAGGATGACCTCTTCCTGGAAATTCAGTCCCTGCCCTGGGAGGGGAGGGGCTGTTCCCAGCTAATGGTCAGCTGAGTCTAGGTACTCTCATTGCTATTCCCCTAACCCCGATCCTGTGGTTTTCCCTGTCCTTTTTATTATTTTCTGCCACCACCTCCCCATAGAACCACAGATTGGAAATGTAACACAAACGAATGTCATGCTTGGGATCAGATCTGAAGTTATAAAAATACCTCACATTTACTTTAACTGTTTTTTCCATAAAGTTATAGGGTCTCATTGTAAAATGGTCAAATGCAAAAACAAATGCATATTTAATATACACATGTGAATATCAGTATGTGCTAATTATGTTATAGTAGTATATTAAAATACATATATTTGTATTGCTATATAAATATACAGTTAACACTTGAACAACAGCAAGCCACTGACCCATGGTGCAGTTCAAAATCTGCGTATGGCTTTTTCTTTCTTTTTTTTTGAGACAGGGCCTCCCTCTTTCACCCAGGCTGGAGTGCAGTGGCACGATTTTGGCTCACTGCAGCCTTAGCCTCCTGGATTCAAGCAATTCTCCTACCTCTGCCTCCCCAGTAGCTGGGACTGCAAGGTGTGTGCCGCCATGCCTGACTAATTTTTGCATTTTTAGTAGAGACGAGGTTTCACCATGCTGGCCAGGCTGGTCTCAAACTCTTGACCTCAAGTGATCCACCCACCTTGGCCTCCCAAGGTGCTACGGTTACAGGAGTGAGCCACCATGCCCGGCTTTTTCTTGAGACTGAATCTTGCTGTGTCACCCAGGCTGGTCTCCAACTCCTGAGCTCAAGCGATCCTCCCACCTCCACCTCAGCCTCCAGACAAGCTGGGACTACTCAAACTACTCGAACACCACCATGCTTGGCTTTTTTTTTTAAATTTTGCCTTCTGTTGCTGCCTCTGAAAATAATTCATTTTTTTTTTCTTTTTCTTTTTAAGACAAGGTCTTATGTCGCCCAAGCTAGAGTGCAGTGGCGTGATAACAGTTCACTGCAGCCTCGACCTCCTGGGCTCAAGCAGTCCTCCCACCTCTGAGTAGTTTGGACTACAGGTGCACACCACCACACCTAGCTAATTTTGTTTAATTTTTTGTAGAGAAGACGGTCTCACTATGTGGCCCCAGTTAGTCTCAAACCCTTGAGCTCAAGCAATCCTCCCACCTCAGCCTCCGAAAGTGTTGGGATTACAGGTGTGAGCCACTGTGACTGGCCTGAAGATAATTCTTTAAAGTTACTTTTTTACTTTTTTTTTTTTTTTGAGACAGAGTCTCGCTCTGTCACCCAGGCTGCAGTGCAGTGGCACGATCTCGGCTGACTGCAATCTCCGCCTCCCGGGTTCATGCCATTCTCCTGCCTCAGCCTCCTGAGTAGAGTAGCTGGGACTACATGCGCCTGCCACCACGCCCGGCCAATTTTGTATATTTTTAGTAGAGACGGGGTTTTATCGTGTTAGCCAGGATGGTCTCGATCTCCTGACCTCGTGATTCGCCTGCCTCAGCCTCCCAAAGTGCTGGGATTACAGGCTAATTTTTACATTAAAAAATTTTTTTATGTATTTATTTTTTGAGACAGAGTCTCACCCTGTCACCCTGGCTGGAGTGCAATGGCATGATCTCAGCTCACTGCAACCTTCGCCTCCTGGGTTCAGCAATTCTTCTGTCTCATCCTCCCGAGTAGCTGGGACTACAGGTGCACGCCACCACGCCCAGCAAAATTTTTGTATTTTTAGTAGAGATGGGGTTTCACCATGTTGGTCAGGCTGGTCTTGAGCTCCTGACCTCAGGTGATCTACCTGCCTTGGCCTCTCAAAGTGCTGGGATTACAGGTGTGAGCCACCGCGCCTGGCCACTTTAACTTTTTTAGACATGGAATCTCATTTTGTTGCCCAGACTGGAGTGTAGTGGCAAGATCATAGCTCATGGGAGTCTTAAACTCCTGGGCTCAAGCAATCCTCCCACCTCAGCCTCTTGAGTAGCTATGACTACAGGCATTGGAGCAACCATGCCTGGCTAATTTTTCAATATTTTATAGAGATGGAGTCTTGCTATGATGCCTAGGTTGGTCTCAAACTCCTGGCCTCAAGTGATCCTCCTGCCTCTGCCTCCCAAGTAGCTGGGATTATAGATGTGAGCTGCCATGCCCAGTGATTGTGTACAACTTTTTTTTTTTTCTGAGACAGAGTCTCTCTCTGTTGCCCAGGCTGAAGTGCAGCGGTGGTGATCCTGACTCACTGCAGCCTCTGCCTCCCAGGTTCAAGCAATTCTCCTGCCTCAGCCTCCCGAGTAGCTGGGATTACAGGTGTGCACCACCATGCCCAGCTAATTTTTGTATTTTTAGTAGAGACGGGGTTTTGGCAAGTTGGCCAAGTGATCCACCTGCCTCAGTCTCCCAAAGAGCTGGGATTACAGGTGTGAGCCACCATGCCTGACCTTTTTTTTTTGAGAGGGAATTTCGCTCTGTCATCCAGGCTGTAGCACAGTGGCACAATCTTGGCTCACCACAACCTCTGTCTCTTGGGTTCAAGTGATTCTCCTGCCTCAGCCTACCGAGTAGCTAGGATTACAGGCATGCGCCACCACACCTGGCTATTTTTGTATTTTTAGTAGAGACAGGGTTTCAGCATGTTGGCCAGGCTAGTCACAAACTCCTGACTTCAGGTGATCTGCCCACCTTGGCCTCCAAAGTGCTGGGATTACAGGCGTGAGCCACCATGCGCCTGACCACATATAACTTTTTTTTTTTTTTTTTTGAGACGGAGTCTTGCTCTGTCGCCCAGGCTGGAGTGCAGTGGCCAGATCTCAGCTCACTGCAAGCTCCGCCTCCCGGGTTTACGCCATTCTCCTGCCTCAGCCTCCCGAGTAGCTGGGACTACAGGCGCCCGCCACCTCGCCCGGCTAGTTTTTTGTATTTTTTAGTAGAGACGGGGTTTCACCGTGTTAGCCAGGATGGTCTCGATCTCCTGACCTCGTGATCCGCCCGTCTCGGCCTCCCAAAGTGCTGGGATTACAGGCTTGAGCCACCGCGCCCGGCCACGTATAACTTTTGACTCCGCAAAAACCTAGCTACTAATAGCCTACTGTTGACCTGAAGCCTTACCAATGAATAATATAAACAGCCAATTAATACATATTCCATAATATGTATGATATTCTAGGCCAGGCGTGGTGGCTCAAGCCTGTAATCCCAGCACTTTGGGAGGCCGAGACGGGCGGATCACGAGGTCAGGAGATCGAGACCATCCTGGCTAACACTGTGAAACCCCGTCTCTACTAAAAAAATAAAAAAAAACTAGCCGGGCGAGGTGGCGGGCGCCTGTAGTCCCAGCTACTCGGGAGGCTGAGGCAGGAGAATGGCGTGAACCCGGGAGGCAGAGCTTGCAGTGAGCTGAGATCTGGCCACTGCACTCCAGCCTGGGCGACAGAGTGAGACCCCGTCTAAAAAAAAAAAAAAAAAAGAAAAGAAAATCCTCATGTAAATTCACCTGTGCAGTTCAAGCCCATATTTTTCGAGTCAACTGTACTATAAATATACATATATGCATGTAGAAATATAAAAGGTAAAAAATGACAGGCTCCCTTAATCCTGCTCATCAGAGATTACTACTGTTAAATGTTTTGGGTCTAGACCAGCAGCAGATTTAATATCAAATCTTTTTTTTAGAGAGTCTCACTCTGCTCACTCTGTCACTCAGGCTGGAGCGTAGTGGTGTGTTCTTAGCTCACTGCACCCTCCGCCTCGCGGATTGAAGCAATTCTTGTGCCTCGGCCTCCCAAGTAGCTGGGATTACAGGATTAAGCCACCATACCCAGTTCATTTTTGTATTTTTAGTAGAGACAGGGTTTTGTCATGATGAGCAGGCTGGTCTTGAACTCCTGTCTTCAAGTGATCCCCCTGCCTTGGCCTCCCAAAGTCCTGAGATTACAGGCGCGAGCCACTACGCCTGGCCAGTCTTTCTTCTTTTTTTTTTTTTAAACAAAAATTGGATCATACCATTCATACTTTTCTGCAACTTGTTTTCCATATATCTTTTTTTCTTTCCTTAAAAGTCCACAGGAAGACTGTAACAGTCATTCATGCATCTCTGACATTTTTATATGATAATATGCTTGATATAGGACATGCTTTTTTATTTTATTATTATTATTTTATTATACTTTTTTTTTTTTTTTTGAGATGAAGTCTCGCTCCGTCACCCAGGCTGGAGTGCAGTGGCCGGATCTCAGCTCACTGCAAGCTCCGCCTCCCGGATTCACACCATTCTCCTGCCTCAGCCTCCGGAGTAGCTGGGACTAGGGGCGCCTGCCACCTCGCCTGGCTAGTTTTTTTTTTTTTTTTTGAGACGGAGTCTCGCTCTGTCGCCCAGCCTGGAGTNATACATCTGCAGAACGTGCAGGTTTGTTACATAGGTATATATATAACACGGTGGTTTGCTGCACCCATCAACCTGTCATCTACATTAGATATTTCTCCTAATACTATTCCTCCCCTAGCTCCCCACCCCTCAACAGGACCCCGTGTGTGATGCTCTCCTCCCTGTGTCCATGTGTTCATTGTTCAACTCCCACTATGAGTGAGAACATGCAGTGTTTGGTTTTCTGTTCTTGTGATAGTTTGCTGAGAATGATCATTTCCAGTTTCATCAATGTCCCTGCAAAGGACTCATCCTTTTTTATGGATGCATGGTAGTCCATGGTGTATATGTGCTATTATTATTAGTCTATATATATATATTTTTTGAGATGGAGTCTTGCTCTGTTGCCCAGGCTGGAGTGCAGTGGCGCAATCTTGGCTTACTGCAAGCTCCGCCTCCCGGGTTCACGTCATTCTCCTGCCTCAGCCTCCGGAGTAGCTGGGACTACAGGTACCCGCCACCACGCCCGGCTAATTTTTTGTATTTTCAGTAGAGATAGGGTTTCACCATGTTAGCCAGGATGGTCTCGATCTCCTGACCTCATGATCCATCCACCCGCCTTGGCCTCCTAAAGTGCTGGGATTACAGGTGTGAGCCCCTGTGCCCAGCCAATTTTTCTTTTTTGAGATGGAGTCTCGCTCTTGTCACACAGGCTAGTGTGCAATGGCGCAATCTCAGCTCACTGCAACCTCCACCTCTGGGTTCAAGCCATTCTCCTGCCTCAACCTCCCAAGTAGCTGGGATTACAGGTGCCCACCACCACGCCTGGCTAATTTTTGTATTTTTAGTAGAGACGGGGTTTCACCATGTTGACCAGGTTGGTCTCAAACTTCTGACCTCAGGTGATGTCCCCACCTCAACCTTCCAAAGTGCTGGGATTACAGGCGTGAGCCACCGTGCCCAGCCTCATGATTTATTTTTTTTGAGCCGGGCTCTTGCTATGTTGGCCAGCCTGGAGTGCAGTGGCTATTCTCAGTGAGATCATAGCTCACCATATCCTTGAAGTCCTGGGCTCAAGCAATCCTCCTGCCTCAGCCTCCTCCCAGCCTCAGCCTCCTGAGTAGCTGGGATGTTAGGCATGCACCATCACACCCGACCATTATTTATTTATTTATTTATTTATTTATTTATTTATTTATTTAGGGTAGAGACAGAGTCTCACTATGTTGCCCAGGCTGGTCTCAAACTCTGGGCTCAAGGGATCTCTCAGCTCGGCCTCCTGAAGTGTTGGGATTATAGGTATAAGCCACTGCTCCTGGCCAAAACATGTTTTGTTTTGTTTTTTTAGACGGAGTCTCGCTCTATCGCCCAGGCTGGAGTGCAGTGGTGCGATCTCGGTTCACTGCAACCTCTGCCTCCCGGGTTCACGCCATTCTCCTGCTTCAGCCTCCCGAGTAGCTGGGACTACAGGCGCCCACCACCGCGCCCGGCTAGTTTTTTGTATTTTTAGTAGAGACGGGGTTTCACCGTGTTAGCCAGGATGGTCTCCATCTCCTGACCTCGTGATCCACCCGCCTCGGCCTCCTGAAGTGCTGGGATTAAAGATGTTAGCCACTGCGCCTGGCCCAAAACATGTTTTTTAATGACTGCCATGCATCGTTAGGGTCTTCAAGGCTATCTGAGGCCTTCTCCTATTTTGAGCCTAACAGAACTCCTGGAGGTAGTGAGGCTTGATGTTCCCATTTCACTGAGAAGGAAGAAATTAGAAGTGGCACTAGAACCTGGCTCTTCTGTCCTATCTCGTTTTCAAAGCTCTTTCAACCATCCTGTGCTGCCTCTATAACCTTGTGATTCACATGAGGAAATAATGTGACTCAAGTTCATATTAGTCAGCCTTTATTGATCTGTTGATACTTAAAGTATTTCTTGTAAGAAGTAGAAAAGAAATAAAAAAGAAAAAAAAGCAAAACAAAAAACAACCAAAAATAAATAAATAAATAAAAAAGAAAAAGCTCTCTGCCCTTGAGGAGTTTAGAATTAAGTAGATATAATAGGCTAGGCATGGCCAGGCATGGTGGCTCACGCCTGTAATCCTAGCACTTTGGGAGGCTGAGGCAGGTGGATCACTTGAGGTCAGGAGTTCAAGACCAGCCTGGCCAACATGGTGAAACCCCGTCCCTACTAAAAATACAAAACATTAGCTGGGCGTGGTGGTGGGCCCCTGTAATCCCAGCTACTTGGGAGGCTGAGGCAGGAGAATCACTTGAACCCAGGAGGGAGAGGTTGCAGTGAGCTAAGATCACGCCATTGTACTCTAGCCTGGGTGACAAGAGCGAAACTCCGTCTCAAAAAAAAAAAAATGCTGGGTATAGTGGCTCACGCCTGTAATTGTAACACATTGGGAGGCTAAGGCCGCAGAGGATCACTTGAGCTCAGGAGTTCGAGACCAACCTGGGCATCATAGTGAGACCTCGTTTCTATCTTTAAAAAAAAAAGGCCGGGCGCGGTGGCTCAAGCCTGTAATCCCAGCACTTTGGGAGGCCGAGACGGGAGGATCACGAGGTCAGGAGATCGAGACCATCATGGCTAACATGGTGAAACCCCGTCTCTACCAAAATACAAAAAACTAGCCGGGCGAGGTGACGGGCGCCTGTAGTCCCAGCTACTCGGGAGGCTGAGGCAGGAGAATGGCGTAAACCCGGGAGGCGGAGCTTGCAGTGAGCTGAGATCTGGCCACTGCACTCCAGCCCGGGCGACAGACCAAGACTCCGTCTCAAAAAAAAAAAAAAAAAAAATTGTAGGTATAATAAAATACGTTGGGAAAAAGTCCTAGAATGCTTGCTAAACAACAGGTAAATGAACACTGATAGCTAAGGTGTAAGTAAGAGGAACTGAGTACTGTGATGAATAATTTTTTTTTGTTTTTTTTTTTCTGAGACAGAGTCTTGCTCTGTCACCCAGGCTGCAGTGCAGTGGCAGGATCTCAGCTCACTGTAACCTCCGCTTCCCAGGTTCAAGAGATCCTCTCAAGTAGCTGGGACTACAGGCCCCCAACACCACACTGGCTAATTTTTGTATTTTCAGTAGAGACGGGGTTTCACCATGTTGGCCAGGCTGGTCTCGAACTCCTGACCTGAAGTGATCCACCCGCCTCCGCTTCCCAAAGTGTTGGGATTACAGGCGTGAGCCACCGCGCCCGGCCTTCTTTTCTTTCTTTTTACAAAAATAATCTTCTCTGCTAGATTCTCAACTCATAAAAGAGCTCTATGATGATGGAGAAAGATGAATTATCCAGTAGAGTTCATCAGCAACAAGCTGATAGCCACTTTTGAGCTTAATTCTTTGGTGGAGGAAGGAAAGAGACAGCTGAATCTGTGTTTGGGGAAGTGGTTAGTACTTACGAAACATAAGCCATTAAAGACTGTGAAATATCCCAGGAAATGAATTTCCAGAGTTCTTCCTGCCACTCACAACTCCCACCCCACCCCACTACCCTCTCTCCCCAATCAAGGAGCACCAGATCTTGTCTTTCTCATACAACCGATAGAAGGAGTAAGGCTGGAAGGCAGAGAGAGAGCTGGAGGTCGCTACGGGTACTCATTTTAGTTCCCCTAGAAAACTATCTTTAAAATAATTTCGTAGGAAGTTGGGCGTGGCGGTGCACGCCCGTAGACTCAGCATTTTGGCAGGCCAAGGCGGGAGGATCACTTAAGCCCAGGAGTTCAAGGCTGCAGTGAGCTGTGATGCGCCACTGCACTCCAGCCTGTGTGTCAGAGCAAGACCCTGTGCAAAAAAAAAAAAAAAAAAAAAAAAAAAAAAAAAAAAAAAAACCGCAGTAGAAACAAAGCACAGAAAGCACAGAAGTCTAAGCCCTTTTCTTCTAGTAACCCAAACCGCTTGAGTTCCCAACTAAGCTCTTTTTGTTATTTCTCTTCTCTTCAAACTGAAACTCTTACCTGAGCTCTGAAGATAAAGGAGGAAAAGGGGTGGCATTACCGATAGCGACTAAGCGACGGGTAGCTGAGAAACTGAGCTCTGACTGGAAAAAAAGGGGAAATCCGCACTCCCAAGCAGCCTTAACGCACAGAGCAGCAAGACCCTCCGGGGAGCCGCGGGAGCGCGCAGCGCGGCGGGTAAACTACAACTCCCAGCGTGCCGCGCGCCCGGCGTTACGCCGCGCCCGCTGATTGGCAGTCGCGGATATTTGAAAGGAGGGGCTGGCGCGGAAAACGAAGGTTACATTTTGGATCCTCGCGGAGTACTGGTCAGGGGGGTAAGTCCTGTACTTAGGAAAGAGGGCGACCTCTGGGGCGGTAAGGCCGGAAGGGACTCGTGAGCGTGGGTACGTGCCGAAGTGAAGGAGATTCCCAGCGCTGACGCGAGGAGAGGCGGGGGTGGCTCCTGGAGGGAGTATCAGGAGGCCTTCGGACGGCCCCGGGGCGCTGAAGGGCTGGGCCGAGGCCTCTGGGGTAGCGCGGCGAGTGGTGTGGTAGTGCGGTCGGGGATCTACCCGGAGGAAGGAAGAGCGGAATCGTCCGTTTATAACGGGAGCACGGCGTCCTGGCGTGGGTTTTCTCCCCGATGAAATTTCTGGTGTGATTCTTTGCCTCCTTCCACGACCTTCAGCCCTCTTCCCTTCCTCCAGTTAACTTCATTAACGATCTTCTCTAATTGGTCTCTTTTTCCCTAGCTCTCTGGTGTCATGAGGAACTTCAAAGGAGTCAACTTTGGGACTCTGCTAAGCAGCCAGAAGGAGGCTGAAGAGTTGCTGCCTGACTTGAAGGTGGGGGTGCTGCCTGGCCCGGGATACACCTGGCTTTCCAAACTGAGCTGTTTTGTGTTTGCCTTTTGAAGAGATGGATAAGTTGGGGACCCTCTCTGAGCAACGCTATTTCTTTCTCTACCTCTTTCCTGCCTTTGCTAGCCCCATTCGTATCTTTCTCTACTTCTAGGAGTTCCTGTCCAACCCTCCAGCTGGTTTTCCCAGCAGCCGATCTGATGCTGAGAGGAGACAAGCTTGTGATGCCATCCTGAGGGCTTGCAACCAGCAGCTGACTGCTAAGCTAGCTTGCCCTAGGCATCTGGGGAGCTTGCTGGAGCTGGCAGAGCTGGCCTGTGATGGCTACTTGGTGTCTACCCCCCAGCGTCCTCCCCTCTACCTGGAACGAATTCTCTTCGTCTTATTGCGGAATGCTGCTGCACAAGGAAGCCCAGAGGCCACACTCCGCCTTGCTCAGCCCCTCCATGCCTGCTTGGTGCAGTGCTGTCGCCAGGCTGCTCCCCAGGACTATGAGGCCGTGGCTCGGGGCAGCTTTTCTTTGCTTTGGAAGGGGGCAGAAGCCCTGTTGGAACAGCGAGCTGCACTCACAGCTCGGCTGAAGGCCTTGAGCTTCCTAGTACTTTTGGAGGATGAAAGTACCCCTTGTGAGGTTCCTCACTTTGCCTCTCCAACAGCCTGTCGAGTGGTAGCTGCCCATCAGCTATTCGATGCCAGTGGCCATGGTCTAAATGAAGCAGATGCTGATTTCCTAGATGACCTGCTCTCCAGGCACGTGATCAGAGCCTTGGTGGGTGAGAGAGGGAGCTCTTCTGGGCTTCTTTCTCCCCAGAGGGCCCTCTGCCTCTTGGAGCTCACCTTGGAACACTGCCGTCGCTTTTGCTGGAGCTGCCACCATGACAAAGCCATCAGCGCAGTGGCAAAGGCTCATAGTTACCTAAGGAACACCAATCTAGCCCCTAGCCTTCAGCTATGTCAGCTGGGGGTTAAGCTGCTACAAGTTGGAGAGAAAGGACCTCAGGCAGTGGCCAAGCTTCTGATCAAGGCATCAGCTGTCCTGAGCAAGAGTTTGGAGGCACCATCACCCCCGCTTCGGGCATTGTATGAGAGCTGCCAGTTCATCCTTTCAGGCCTGGAACGAGGCACCAAGAGGCGCTATAGACTTGATGCCATTCTGAGCCTCTTTGCTTTTCTTGGAGGGTACTGCTCTCTTCTGCAGCAGCTGCGGGATGATGGTGTAAGTTAAGGACCTGGAGGTAGGATGGGGACATGGTCTGTGGACTCACTACCAGCCTAGGGTATTTGGCAAGATCTGGAAGTCCTGGCTCCCTCCTTGTTAAGCTGCTCTCTGGACTGTGCCTAGTGAGCTAGCAAGCAGCCTAGTCTTTCCTCAGAGGGCACTGGCCCTTCTGGATATCCTTCCTCGTGCTCCCTGGGCTCTGTCAACTCTCCAGGACTCTGGGTCAGTCTTCAGCTTGGAGCCCTCTTTATCTCTGCTCCTCATACCAACCTTCTGCTTCCTTCCTCAGGTGTGTGGGGGCTCCTCCAAGCAACAGCAGTCTTTTCTTCAGATGTACTTTCAGGGACTTCACCTCTACACTGTGGTGGTTTATGACTTTGCCCAAGGCTGTCAGGTACTGTCTGGGAATCAAGGAACCTGGACTAGGCTCATAGGGTTTGGGGTTGCTCCACTGCCCTCAAACAGCTTTGGGGTTGCTTGGCTTTGGGTGTGGAGTGGATTGGAGGTCATCTTGGACCCAGCATGACTCCTCACCCTTCTTGTCCCTTCAGATAGTTGATTTGACTGACCTGGCCCAGCTAGTGGAGAGTTGCAAATCTACCGTTGTCTGGATGCTGGAGGCCTTAGAGGGCCTGTCGGGCCAAGAGCTGACGGACTACATGGGGATGACCGGTTAGTGCCCTGGGTCCCAGGCACAGAGTGTGGGAGGGTCATCACCCATTAGGCAGGTGAATAGTACTTGCTGCATGGTTCTGACCATTGTGAGGGTTCCTCATGGTTCAAGGAGGCAGTGAAAGAAATGTTTATAAGTACCAGCTACTCTATGTTTAACACCAGTAGAGAAGTGATGAGGCTAACTTATAGCAGCAGACACTATTTATTTGACTGGAATCTAACTTGGCATTAACAGTTGTACCTAATATGCAACCTTATGACCTTTCAATATATTTTTTTAATTTCTTTTTTTTTAATGTTTTCTTTTTTCTTTCTTTCTTTCTTTTTTTTTTTTTGAGACGGAGTTTTTGCTCTGTCGCCCGGGCTGGAGTGCAGTGGCCGGACAGCTCACGCATAGCTCCGCCATCCCGGTTTACACCATTCTCCGCCTCAGCTCCGAGTAGCTGGGACTACAGCAGCCGCACCTCGCCTGGCTTAGTTTTTTGTATTTTTTAGTAAGACGGGGCTTCCACCATGTTAGTCCAGGATGGTCTTGACTCCTGACCTCGTGATCCGCCTGTCTCAGCATCCAAAGTGCTGGTTACAGGCCTTGAGCCACCGCGCACGCCCTTTTTTTTTTTTTTTTTTTTGAGCTGGAGTCTAGTTCTGTCACCAGACTGGAGTACAGTGGCGCGATCTTGGCTCACTGCAACCTCCACCTCCTGGGTTCAGGCGATTCTCCTGCCTCAGCCTCCTGAGTAGCTGGGATTACAGGCATGTGCCGCCACACCCAGCTAATTTTTGTATTTTTAGTAGAGATGGGGTTTCACCGTGTTGGCCAGGATGGTTTCGGTCTCCTGACCTTGTGATCCACTCACTTCGGCCTCCCAAAGTGCTGGAATTACAGGTGTGAGCCACCGTGCCCAGCCAATGTTTTCTTTTTTTTCTTTTTCTTCACTTATCAGAATCCAGAAATCATTACAAATGACCTTTCTGTATATTTAAGTGGTTGGTTTTGTTTTTTTTTTTTTTTTTTTTGAGACAAGGTCTTGTTCTGTTGCCTAAGCTGGAGTGCACTGGCACAACACAGTCTCAACCTCCTGGGCTCGAGCAATCCTCCCACCTCAGCCCCCCAAGCTCACCTTGCAAGTTCAAGCGACTCACCTGCCTCAGCCTCCCAAGTAGCTGGGACTGCAGGCATGCACCACTACGCCTGGCTGATTTCTGTATTTTTTGTAGAGACGAGGTCTCACCATGTTGTCCAGACTGGTCTCGAACTCCTGGACTCAAGTTATCTGCCTGCCTTGGCCTCCCTGAAACCCTGTCTCTACTAAAAATACAAAATTAGCCAGGCAGGGTGGTGCATGCCTGTAATCCCAGCTACTTGGGAGGCTGAGGCAGGAGAGTTGCTTGAACCTGCAAGGTGGAGATTGCAGTGAGCTGAGATTGCGCCATTGCACTTCAGCCTGGGCAACAGGGCACTCGAGCCTGGGCAACAAGAGCGAAACTCCATCTCAAAAGAAAAGGAGAATTCTTCCCACAGAGTACTGAAGACTGATTTTATTTTTTCCCAATCATCTATGTTGATGGCCAAGAAGCTGCATAAATAAGTTATTATCATTTATTCATTCAGCAAGTATTTGTTGAGTATTCACTGTGTGTGAAGCACTATTTTGAGTACTTGGATGTGTCAGTAAACAAAACAAAGATTCCTTCCCTCATGGAGCCACGTTCTAGTTTGGGGGAAAAGATAAACAGATTCAGTAAATAAGTGAATTATCAACATATTAGAAAGTGATGAGAAATGTGAGGGAAAAGGAAAAGTAGAGCAGGATAAGAAAGGGAATTGAGAGTCTAAGGTGCATGACGGGGGGCACGTTACCACCTTAAATCAGGTGGTCAGGGTAGACCTCATTGAGAGGGTGATGTGAGCACAGGCTTGGAGGACGTGAGGGAGTTAGCCATGTGGGTTCCTGGAAAAGAACATCCCTGGCAGAAGAAACAACCAGTGCTGAGGCAGGAGGGTGTCTGGTTTGTAAAACAAGTGCAGATGGGCTGAGTGGTGTGGGTTCACCGTACTAGAATGAAGCGCATGGGCCTATTTGGAGCAGGAAGGGGACAGCCACCCCTTCCTCATTCCTAGCAGTAGGGGTTCCTGTCTGATCTGGAAGCTGCTGAGCTGACCATAGATTGAGCTAATCTCTGCTGCCTCTCCAGGAGGAGAGGGTGGTGGGAGCCATTCCTACGGTCAATTGTGCCTTTTCTCCCCTGCAGCTTCTTACACCAGTAACTTGACCTACAACTTCTATAGTCACAAGCTCTATGCCGAGGCCTGTGCCATCTCTGAGCTGCTCTGTCAGCACCTGGGTTTGGTGAAGCCAGGCACTTATCCTGAGGTGCCTCCTGAGAAGGTACAAGGAAATGAGAGGTGCAGCAAGGGAGCTTATGTGGTCGGGGAGTGGGGGGAGCAGGAAAGGGCCTAGCCAGCACCCTCCCTTCGAGTAGGGGGTTAGTAGCAGCATGTTGGCACCAGTATTCGGAGCAGTGTTTCCCAAACCTCACTGTACTGTAACTTAGTGTTTTTCTTTAGATTGACTTACTTTTTTTTTTTTTTTTTTTGAGACGAGTCTCGCTTGCTCTGTCGCCCAGGCTGGAGTACAGTGGGGCCATCTCAACTCACTGCAACCTTTGCCTCCCGGGTTCAAGCAATTCTCCTGCCTTAGCCTCCCGAATAGCTGGGATTACAGGTGCCCACCACCACGCCCAGCTAATTTTTGTATTTTTTGTAGAGACGGGGCTTTCACCATGTTGGTTGGCCAGGCTGGTCTCGAACTCCTGACCTCAGGTGATCTGCCTGCCTGGGCCTCCCAAAGCGCTGGGATTATAGGCTCAAGCCACCGCGCTGGGCAAGAACCAGTGTTCTTAAGCAAGAATACCTGTGAACTGATGCATTGGTGGGATTGGCAAGCAAGATAGGTCATAGAGGGGCTTGGGTTTCATCTTGACTGAGGTGATAAGCCTCTAAAGGATTTAAGTGGAGGCATGACAGCAGACAGGCGTTTTGGATTTCCCTGACTTCGCTGTGATGAACGGAGTGCAGGAGAAAAGACTGGGTAATCAGGCTGCTATAGTAACCTAGGCAGGGAGGGGTGGGCTGAACTGAAGCAGCTGCACAAGGGATGGAATGCAGTGGATGGGTGCAAGAAGCCAAGGATTAACCTAGTAGGTGACTGGTAGAAGGGAGAGCGAGAGAAGGAAACATCAGAGATGGCCCCACATTTCTGACTCAGGAGAAGGCAGTGCCATTTGCTGAGAAGGATTACAGGAGGAGAAGCAGGTTTTCAAGGGTGTGGGATTGGAGCCTCTGAGTTGAAGGCACTCAGAGTATTTCATTCTTAGGTGTCTCCTGTCTTGGGTGGGGGTGGCTCAGGAGGCCCACCTGCCAACCCCACCCCACCATGTGGTGTATGTACCTATGCATGTACATCCGTTTCCACCATACACACTCACTGGCTCCTCTCCAGTTTGGTCTGTTCCCTTTCTCTGGTCAGTTGCACAGGTGCTTCCGGCTACAAGTAGAGAGTTTGAAGAAACTGGGTAAACAAGCCCAGGGCTGCAAGATGGTGACTTTGTGGCTGGCAGCCCTGCAACCCTATAGCCCTGAACACATGGCTGAGCCAGTCACTTTCTGGGTTCGGGTCAAGATGGATGCGTCCAGGGCTGGAGACAAGGAGCTACAGCTAAAGTGAGTTGGGGGCCAGATGCGATGGCTCATGCTTGTAATCCCAGCACTTTGGGAAGCTGAGGCGGGTGGATCACTTGAGGTCAGGAGTTTGAGACCATGGCCAACAAGGGGAAACCCCATCTCTACTAAAAATACAAAAATTAGCTGGGTGTTGGCTGGGCACGGTGGCTGACACCTGTAATCCCAGCACTTTGGGAGGCCAAGGCGGGTGGATCACGAGGTCAGGAGATCGAGACCATCCTGGCTAACATGGTGAAACCCCGTCTCTACTAAAAATACAAAAAATTAGCCAGGCGTGGTGGCAGGCGCCTGTAATCCCAGCTACTTGGGAGACTGAGGCAGGAGAATGGCATGAACCCAGGAGGCGGAGGTTGCAGTGAGCCGAGATCGCTCCACTGCACTGCAGCCTGGGCGACAGAGCAAGACTCTGTCTCAAAAAAAAAAAAAAAAAAAATTAGCTGGGCGTGGTGGCGGGTGCCTGTAATCCCAGCTACTCAGGAGGCTGATGCAGGAGAATTGCTCAAACCCCTGAGGTGAAGGTTGCAGTGAGCTGAGCTCGCACCACTGCACTCCAGCCTGAGTGACAGAGGGAGACTCCGTCTCAAAAAAAAAAGTGAGTTGGGAAGGGGGTCAACCATGTATCTCCCATGGATAGAGTGGCTTTTGGTACTCATGGTCATGTCCTTTCATGTTTATGTCTGAAAAAGACAGTAATTGCTTCATTCATTAGTTATTCATTGAGTGCCTACTATATGCTAGCCACTATGCTAGGTACTTGCGGGTATAGTGGTGACAGTGGTCTTACTTTCGTGGAGCTTATATTCTACTTGGGGAGTTATTTTTAAAAAGGACATTTTGTGTCTGTTTTTTTTTTTTTTTTTTTTAATAGAGACAAGGTCTCACTATGTTGTCTAGGCTGGTCTTGAACTCCCAGGCTCAAGTGATCCTCCCACCTTGGCCTCTCAAAGTGCTAGGATTACAGGCATGAGCCAATGCACCCAGCCTTCATGTATGCTCTATGAAGACAACTAAACAGTGATTTGCCAAAAGAGGAAGCAACTTTAGGTAGGTTATTTAGGAAAGCCCTTTTTGAAGAAGTGACAGATGAGACCTGAGGATGTGAAGGAATCTACTCTATAAAGATCTCAGGGAGCCTGGGCAACATAGTGAGACCTTGTCCCTACTTAAAAAAAATTAGCCGAATATGGTGGCATGAACCTATAGTCTATTTACACTTAATTAGGAGACTGAAGTGGGAGCAAGGAAGAGCCTGGAAGATCAAGGCTCAGTGAACCGTGATCACGCTATTGCACTCCAGCCTGGACAATAGCGTGAGACTGTCTGGAAAAAAAAAACCTCAGGGAAGAGAATTCCTTGCAGAGAGAGTAGTAAATACAAAGGTTGCAAGGTGGGAACAAACTTGGGACCATGCTTGAGAAAGCCAGCATGCTGGGGGTAGTAGGAGTATAGGATGGAGAGCCATATGGAATTGAGGTGGTCAAGGTGGGAAGAGGCCAGGTCACACAGGGCCTTATAGGCCATGGTCAGGGCTTTGGAAATGATTCCTAGTGGGAGCCCACTGCAGTTTGTTAAACAAGAGGAGCAATGCAATCTGATTCAGATTTTTAAAGCCATGACTGGAAACTTACTGAGCTTTCAGCAAGCCAAGGCTGGGGCTCCTCAGCATGGGAGCAGAGGCTATATGCCTTCTGGACTCCACGCTGGTGCTGAGCATGCCCTCTCTCAGGACTCTGCGAGACAGCCTAAGTGGCTGGGACCAGGAGACCCTGGCCTTCCTGCTGAGGGAGGAGCTGCAGGCCTACAAGTCTGTGCGGGCTGACACTGGACAGGAACGCTTCAACATCATCTGTGACCTCCTGGAGCTGAGCCCCGAGGAGACACCAGCCGGGGCCTGGGCACGAGCCACCCACCTGGTAGAACTGGCTCAGGTGCTCTGCTACCACGACTTTGCCCAGCAGACCAACTGGTAAGGAGTAGTAGCTGCGGAGGCCACTCTTGCTCCTTGCCCTAGGTCCTCTCAAACTCTTCAGAACCAGTTTCCCTCTCCACATCCCTGAGTGCTCCCTTCATCTTGTGGCCATGGGAGCACATGCAAAGGGTGAGGCCAGCTGTTCTGCAGCCAGCCCTTCCCAGGGCACTGTGGCAGGTACTCATAGTAGGCCCAGCTTAAGCACATCTTCTCCCTGCAGCTCTGCTCTGGATGCTGTCTGGGAAGCCCTGCAACTTCTGGAGTCTGTGAAACCTGAGGCCCAGACCAGAGATCAGCTTCTGGACGATAAAGCACAGGCCTTGCTGTGGCTTTACATCTGTACTCTGGAAGCCAAAATGCAGGAAGTGAGTGTGGCTGCTGTGGGGCTCAGTAGAACTGGGTGTAGGAATTATTGTCCCTGGGCCCCCAACAAGTTGATATCAGCCCTTTTATTTTGTTTTATTTTAGAGATGGGGTCTCTCTGTTGCACAGGCTGGTCTTGAACCGGGCTCAAACAATCCTCCCACCTCAGCCTGCCGAGTAGCCAGGACTATAGGCCCACACCACTGTGCCCTGTTTTATACTCCAATCTTCCCATCCAGGGTATCGAGCGGGATCGGAGAGCCCAGGCTCCTGGTAACTTGGAGGAATTTGAAGTCAATGACCTGAACTATGAAGATAAACTCCAGGAAGATCGTCTCCTATACAGTAACATTGCCTTCAACCTGGCTGCAGATGCTGGTGAGGGATAAATGGAGTATGGCATGGGCATCTCCATGGTTTCCTAAGAGTGGAACAGGGACCCCTGGTGAGGGAGAGCCTGACCTTGTAGAGTAGGAGGTTGCGTAAGCAGTGGGAGGTTGATGTAAAGGGCAGAGGATGTTATGGAGGAAGGCAAGTTCTCTCCAGATTGCCCATGCTGAGACAGCAGTCATTTTCTTCTGGCTTAACAGCTCAGTCCAAATGCCTGGACCAAGCCCTGGCCCTGTGGAAGAAGCTGCTTACAAAGGGGCAGGCCCCAGCTGTACGGTGTCTCCAGCAGACAGCAGCCTCACTGCAGATCCTAGCAGCCCTCTACCAGCTGGTGGCAAAGGTAATGAGGTGGGGCATTTAGGGGGACCCATATAAATAAGGACTAAACCAGAAACAGCTCCTTCACCTTCTTTGGCCTGTGAGCCTGCTGAGAAGCCATGAAAGCCAGTGATGAAGCACAGGCCTGTATCACCAGTCTTATTTTAAATCCAAGCTCCCTCATTGTGTATGGCCTCGGGCAAGTTGCTTAACTTTCTAAGCCCAAGTTTCCTTATCTCTAAAATAGGGGCCATACTACTGCCTCATGGCATTATTATTCAGTGTGGCAGTGCATGGAAGAGGTATTGTGTAAATGGTGTGCTGAAATGTTAGCTTTAGTCTGGGCATCATAGCGAAACCCCATCTCTACAAGAAATAAAAAAAATATAGCCCGGTGCGGTGACATGTGCCTGTAATCCCAGCTACTCAGGTGGCTGAGGCAGGAGAATTCCTTGAGCCAGAAGGTGGAGGTTGCAGTGGGCTAAGATCATGCCACTGTACTCCAACCTGGGGGACAGAGCAAGACACTGTTTCATTAAAAAAAAAAAAAAAAGTTAGCTTTAATTATTAGATGATTTGTTACCTATCAGAAAAATACATAGATGCCTTTATACACAATTTTACATTCTTACATTGTTATGTGTGCCTTTTTTTTTTTTTTTTGAGATGGAGTCTCACTCTATAGCCCAGGCTGGAGTGCAGTGGCGCAATCTGGGCTCACTGCAACTTCCACCACCTGGGTTCAAGTGATTCTTCTGCCTCAGCCTCCTGAGTAGCTGGGACTATAGGCGTGCAACCATGCCTGGCTACTTTTTTGCATTTTTAGTATAGACGGGTTTTACCATATTGGCCAGGCTGGTCTTGATCTCCTGACCTCAGGTGATCCACCCGCCCCAGCCTCCCAAAGTGCTGGGATTACAGGCATGAGCCACTGTGCCCAACTTTTTTTTCCCCCCCCCGAGATAGTCTTGCTCTGTCACCCAGGCTGGAGAGCAGTGGCGTGATCTCAGCTCACTGCATCCTCCACCTCCTGGGTTCAAGCGATTCTCCTGGCTCACTCAGCCTCCTGAGCAGCTGGGATTACAGGCGCATACCACCACACCCAGCTAATTTTGTATCATTGGTAGAGATGGGGTTTCACCGTGTTGCCCAGGCTGGTCTCGAACTCCTGATCTCAGGTGACCTGCCTGCCTCAGCCTCTCAAACTGCTGGGGTTATAGGCATAAGCCACTGTGCCTGGCCTATAAGGCCATGTACATTCTTATTTCAGGGAGTTTCACAAACTTCCTGAAGCTCTACCCTAGACTCCACATTAGGAAATTTAGAAAAAAAAAAAAAAAGCCATTATACATGCTGTTAACTGTGAGCATTAGACCATATTTCTAGCAGGGGAAGCTACCTCAGCCCTAGATTTGAGTCTTGGTTCTGCCACATACCTTTATGTGAACTTAGACAAGCAACCCATGTGAGTCTTAACTTCCTGTACTGTAAATTTGGGATTAGAGTTGTTATGAGGGTTAAATGCATTGATGCATGTAAGCCTTGGCACAGTGCCTGGCACATAGTAAGAACTCAGAAAATCCTGGCTATTGATGATGAATGGCATCTAGGCTTTAAAACAGTAGGGGCAGGGTGATGATTACTTCATCTGGGTAACCACATTCCACCCAGGCCCTGAGGTCAAACTACAGTCCAAGGTCCCAAAGGGCTGGGGAGCAGAGGGTAGAAATGGAGGCTTGAGCAGGGGTGAAGTAAACTTTGGCTGCTCTTGCTGACCAGCCCATGCAGGCTCTGGAGGTCCTCCTGCTGCTACGGATTGTCTCTGAGAGACTGAAGGACCACTCGAAGGCAGCCGGCTCCTCCTGCCACATCACCCAGCTCCTCCTGACCCTCGGCTGTCCCAGCTATGCCCAGGTGAGTGCCCAACCAGCCTAGTCTGGAGACTGCAGGGGGCCTGTAGCTTTAGAGGACCACCTCTTTTCTGAGAAGACAGGATATCAAAGGGGCAGCTTCTCAGCCTTTTACCACCACAATTGGCTGGAGAATTGTGGAGTGTGGAGCAGCTGGAGGCGGCTGCAATAAGGGGAGTCATCTTTGTCCTTCCTGCAAAACCAGTTGTTCATTAAGTTTACAGACTGCTGCAGGAATATACCGCCAGTCTTGTATTTCCTGACTGGTTCTGTTGCCCTAGTTGATGCTTCATTGCTCACATAAGGCTATCACAGTGTCTCCTGGTTGGTCTCCTTGGCCTCCAGTTTCTCCCTGTTCTACTTCATCTTCTTAATGACCACTGGTAGGCACAGGTGTGATCTAATCTCTTTCCTGCTTAACCCTTTTCCCTTTTGCCCCAAGAATACTTGCCAGTGCTTACGGTTGCAGTGTTTACCCCTGGATAACTTTGCCACGAAATATCTCACTCTTACTATTTTCGCATCACTCTAGTATATTGACTTTGAAAACAAAAGACATGATTCTGTTTACAGCATTCTGTTTTTAGTGGTGTCATTTCCATTCACAAAATATAGTAATTCTTTTTTTTTTTGAGTTCAAGCGATTCTCCTGCCTCAGTCTCCCGAGTAGCTGGGATTACAAGCACCTGCCACAATGCCTGGCTAATTTTTGTATTTTTAGTAGAGATGCAGTTTCACCACGTTGGCCAGGCTGGTCTCAAACCCCTTAGCTCAGGTGATCTGCCTGCCTTGGCCTCCCAAAGTGCTGGGATTATAGGCGTGAGCCACCGCATATGGCCAAAATATAGTAATTCTTTTTTTTTTTTTTTTTTTTTTTTTGAGGTGGAGTCTCGCTCTGTCGCCCAGGCTAGAGTACAGTGGCGCAATCTTGGCTCACTGCAACCTCTGCCTCCTGGGTTCAAACAAGTCTCCTGCCTCAGCCTCCCGAGTAGCTGGGATTTCAGGCACGCACCACCACACCCAGCTAATTTTTATTGTGTTTTTAGTAGAGATGGGGTTTCACCATATTGGCCAGGCTGCTCTCGAGCTCCTGACCTTGTGATCCACCTGCCTCGGCCTCCCGAAGTGCTGGGATTACAGGCATGAGCCACTGTGCCCAGCAGCCTGCTTATTTTTTAAAATTTATTTTATTCATTTTTTGAGACAGGGTGTCACTGTGTTGCCTAGGCCAGAGTGCAGTAGCATGATCATGGCTCACAGCAGCTTTGACCTTCTGCACTCAAGTGATCCTCCCACATCACCTTCCTGAGTAGCGGGGATTACAGGTACATGCCACCACACCTGACTAATTTTTAAATGTTTTGTAGAGACAGAGTCTCACTGTGTTGCCCAGGCTGGTCTTGAACTCCTGGGCTCAAGTGATCCTCCCGCCTCAGGCTCCCAAAGTGCTGATATTACAGGCATGAGCCACTGTGCCCAGCTACTGCTTACTCTGTATATAGCTTTAATCTAAAAGTGGTTAACCAGGCTGGGCGCAGTGGCTCACACCTGTAATCCCAGCATTTTGGGAGGCCGAGGTGGGCAGATCACCTGAGGTTGGGAGTTCGAGACCAATCTGACCAACATAGAGAAACCCCATCTCTACTAAAAATACAAAATTAGCCGGGCATGGTGGCGTATGCCTGTAATCCCAGGTACTTGGGAGGCTGAGGCAGGAGATCACTTGAACCCTGGAGGCGGAGGCTGCAGTGAGTCGAGATCATACCATTGCACTCCAGCCTGGGCGACAAGAGTGAAACTCCATGCCAAAAAAAAAAAAGTGGTTAACCAAGTGTTAAATGCACAATTTAGAGAGTGAATCAATAACTCCTATGCAGATTATAATATCTGAAATAATATAATATTTATTGGACATGTTGAGCATTTTGTTTGTAAATGCTTTACTCCACTTTTTTTTTTTTTTGAGACAGAGTCTTACTCTGTCACCCAGGCTGGAGTACAGTGGTGCAATCTCCGTTCACTGCAACCTCTGCCTCAGGTTGAAGTGATTCTCATGCCTCAGCCTCCCGAGTAGCTGGGATTACAGCGTGTGCCACCACGCCTGGCTAATTTTTGTATTTTTAGTAGAGACGGGCTGTCACCATGTTGGCCAGGCTGGTCTTGAACTCCTGACTTCAGGTGATCCGCCCACCTTGGCCTCCCAAAGTGCTGGGATTACAGGCGTGAGCCACGCGGTCGCCCTTATTTACTCCACTTTCGTTTGAAGAGTGTGGCTGCCTTTCCTCATGTGCCCTCTGATTGCTTCCTTAGTTATACCTGGAAGAGGCAGCATTGAGCCTGAAGCATCTCGATCAGACCACTGACACATACCTGCTCCTTTCCCTGACCTGTGATCTACTTCGAAGTCAACTCTACTGGACTCACCAGAAGGTATTTCTCACTTTCTTCATCTCCGAAGGCCCTGGGTATTAGAAATAATTTAGGATTTTCTTGATATTTGCCTGGCTTTTGAGATTTCCCTGGAGCTAGGCAGAATGTTCCTGACCCTGAGAGGCACGCATATTTCCTAGCCTTGCCCTCGCCAGAGACTTGCTCACCAGTCCTCCTCTGGTCCTTTTCCTTCTTCAAGGGCAAGGGGCAAAGTCTGTCCTGTGACGAAAAGCTGGGACAACAGTGATCCTGGGAAGGCATGGGAGCTCTGGACTAGAAATCCAGGGGATCGCAAAGACTTGAGTTTTCTCCCAAACTAGTTGTGTGACTTGCGCATGTCTTCTACCCTCTCATGCTCTAGTTTCTTCTCTACGTTTTTATCATTCCTAAATTGGTGGACAAGTCACTGGTGAGGGCAAAGCTAGGAACTGTTACTGCTTCTCAGGGTCAGGAACGTTCTGCCTAGCTCCAGGGAGATCTCGAAAGCCAGGCAAATACTCAGAAAATTCTAAAATCTTTCTAATACCCAGGGCCGTCAGGGATGGGGCCACGTAATCTCCAGGGCCTCTCAAGCTCTGAAGTGCCTGTCTGACTCCACTTACTGCCTCCTCTGGCCCCTTCTCTCCTTTAGGCGACCGAGGGTGTCTCTCTGCTACTGTCTGTGCTTCAGGATCCTGCCCTCCAGAAGTCCTCCAAGGCTTGGTACTTGCTGCGTGTCCAGGCCCTGCAGTTGGTGGCAGTTTACCTTAGCCTCCCGTCAGACAGCCTCTCACATTCCCTGTGGGAGCAGCTCTGTGCCCAAGGTGAAAGAATAGGGTGGATGGCCCCCTTTGGATGACGTGTATGGTTTGTCTGCTGTCAGCTCTTCTCAAACCTCATCCCCTCTGCCAGCTGTGTGGCCCAGCCTACCTAGAACCTGCACAGAGTAGGCTTGGGATAGCAGATGGGTTTCAGTTTGCCTGCTGACTCTATTGGAGTCAGCAATTGGTGACTGCCTGGAATACTAGGCTGAAAGGACTTTTTTATTTTTTTTTCCTGAGGCGGAGTTTCACTCTTGTTGCCCAGGCTGGAGTGCAATGGTGCAATCTCAGCTTACTGCAATCTCCGCCTCCCGGGTTCAAGCGATTCTCCTGCCTCAGTCTCCTGAGTAGCTGGGATTACTGACATGCGCCACTACGCCCGGCTAATTTTTGTATTCTTAGTAGAGATGGGGTTTTACCATGTTGGCCAGGCTGATCTCGAACTCCTGACCTCAGGTGATCCGTCTGCCTCAGCCTCCCAAAATGCTGGGATTACAGGCTTGGACCACTGCGCCCAGACAGCTGAAAGGATTCTGAGACCCCATGGGATCTCAGAGGGAAGGCGTTATGAGATTGATTAGCTCTGCCTGCCTAAATGCAGAAGGAAGCATGGGAAGCAGGCTTTGCTGCCTTAGCAGCTGAAGGTGGTGAAGTTCTGGCTGCATCCTCTCCCTTCTTTGCCACACCCACCACAGGCTGGCAGACACCTGAGATAGCTCTCATAGACTCTCATAAGCTCCTCCGAAGCATCATTGTCCTGCTGATGGGCAGTGACATCCTCTCAACTCAGAAAGCAGCTGTGGAGACATCGTTTCTGGACTATGGTGAGTCTGGGGAGGACAGCAGGGCCCTGTTGGAATGGATAGGCTATATGAAAGGGCTGCAGTTTTTTCTCCAGATGATCCACACTGTGGCTGAGTGATGGTTGTCTTGTCTCTTTTGCTACAGGTGAAAATCTGGTACAAAAATGGCAGGTTCTTTCAGAGGTGCTGAGCTGCTCAGAGAAGCTGGTCTGCCACCTGGGCCGCCTGGGTAGTGTGAGTGAAGCCAAGGCCTTTTGCTTGGAGGCCCTAAAACTTACAACAAAGCTGCAGATACCACGCAAGTGAGT
This sequence comes from Rhinopithecus bieti, assembly GCF_001698545.2. Taxonomy (NCBI): domain Eukaryota; kingdom Metazoa; phylum Chordata; class Mammalia; order Primates; family Cercopithecidae; genus Rhinopithecus; species Rhinopithecus bieti. Next base: position 176,708 of record NW_016823424.1, on the reverse strand, counting down.
ACAGGGCCAGAGGATATGGCAATGATGGCACCAGAGTGCCATGCACCCTTGAACATGGATTCCAAACTGTTCCACAGATTACATGCTATGTTTAGATGCATTCGTGGAAAAAGGCATTCCACAGCTAAATAAGTGGGAAATGCTGAGTTAATCAAGGTTAGATGTTTTTATTTCCCGTAGGACTCTCGTGTCCTTCAGTATGTGGATATACCTTGCAAATCTTTAAAAGGGAGATCTAGTGTACAGCGTTTCCCTAAGAATGTTTTCCCACAGGATCCTTTTTTTTTTTTTTTGAGATGGAGTCTCGCCCTGTCGCCCAGGCTGGAGTGCAGTGGTGCAATCTCGGCTCACTGCAAGCTCCGCCTCCCAGGTTCACTCCATTCTCCTGCCTGAGCCTCCTGAGTAGCTGGGACTACAGGTGCCTGCCACCATGCCCAGCTAATTGTTTTGTATTTTTAGTAGAGACGGGGTTTCACCGTGTTAGCCAGGATGGTCTTGATCTCCTGACCTCGTGATCCGCCCACCTCAGCCTCCCAAAGTGCTGGGATTACAGGCATGAGCCACTGCACCCAGCCTCCCACGGATCCTTTTATTGAGGAATGCAGTTTGGGAAATCCTGTCCCAAGGCACAAGGAGAGTTGGGATTAGAGAGAAGAGTAGAGAGTTTTTCCCCAGGGAGCCTTTAAGTCAGCTTAAGGGAGTGAATGCCTTTTGGAGGCAGGGAAGGACTGAGGTAGCTCAGCCTGGGAAAGAAACAAAGAGAAAGACTCTCCAGGAAAACAAAGGATTCCTCTGATTGGCTCTCCTCTCCTCTCTCAACAAGGTGTGCCCTGTTCCTGGTGCTGAAGGGCGAGCTGGAGCTGGCCCGCAATGACATTGATCTCTGTCAGTCGGACCTGCAGCAGGTTCTGTTCTTGCTTGAGTCTTGCACAGGTGAGCAGCCATGTCCCCATGCCCATAGGCCGTGCTGAAATGACCCACACTACAGCACATCTTTCTGTGTAAAGGTTTCGTTGCCTTTTATTTTTGAGACAGTCTCGCTTTATTACCCAGGCTGGAGTGCAGTGGTGTGATCTTGGCTCACTGCAACCTCTGCCTCCCAGGTTCAAGTGATTCTCCTGCCTCAGTCTCCCCAGTAGGTGGGACTACAGGCATGCGCCACCATGCCCGGATAATTTTTTCTTATTTGTAGTAGAGATGAGGTTTTACCATGTTGGCCAGATTGGTTTTGAACTCCTGACCTCAGGTGATCCACCCGCCTCGGCCTCCTAAAGTGCTGGGATTACAGGCGTGAGCCACCGCGCCCGGCCTTTGTTCCCTTTTTAATCAGATACTGACTTCTGGTCCCAGGGCAGCATTCCCTCGACTTTAGTCCAACCATTGGTCTCCTTTAGACAGCCTGTCCCAGACTTACCCTAGTTCTAGTTTTCAGTGCTTCCTAATACATTTTGGCTATTTAAATTTGATTTAGATAATATTTAGGGCCAGGCTTGGTGGCTCATGCCTGTAATCCCAGCACTTTAGAAGGCCAAGGCAGGCAGATCACGAGGTCAGGAGTTCGAGATCAGCCTGGCCAACATAGTGAAACCCCATCTCTACTAATACAAAAATTAGCCAGGTGTGGTGGCGGGCACCTGTAATCCCAGCTACTCGGAAGACTGAGGCAGGAGAATCACTTGAACCCAAGAGGCAGAGGTTGCAGTGAGCAAGATCGCACCATTGCACTCCAGTCCAGGCGACAGTGTGAGACTCTGACCCAAAAAAAAAAAGAAAGATAATATTTAGAATTCAGGTCCTCAGTCACACTAGCCACACTTCATGTGCTCACTAGCCACATGGCTAGTGGCTACCGTATTGAGTAGCACGAGCATCCTCAGGAGGGCTGAAGCTAATCATAAAACATTGCCTTTATGGCACATTTTGTCTCCTCAATCACATATACTTCTAGTATTTCATTTCCCCCACACTAGACCCCATAAAGCTGGGTGGGAGCATAGATTATTTTCATTTGTTAAATAAGAAAGTTGAGAAGTCAATGTTTGGGGCCAGGACCACAGGGTAGGAGGCAGGATTCAGGTGTGGGCCTGTTGGGGCCAGCCTGCTCTTCTCAGCCATGTGGCCCCTGAGCTGCAGGTGTGGGGGCTAGCTGGGCGTAGTGGCGGGCGCCTGTAGTCCCAGCTACTCGCGAGGCTGAGGCAGGAGAATGGCATGAACCCAGGAGGCGGAGCTTGCAGTGAGCCGAGATCACGCCACTGCACTCCAGCCTGGGCGACAGAGCGAGACTCCATCTCAA
>NW_016823424.1:156548-173986 GCF_001698545.2 Rhinopithecus bieti | reverse complement strand
AAAAAAAAAAAAAAAAAAAAAAAATTTTTTACCTAAAAAATAAGCCATACTAATATTTGATATGTTATACAGTAATACATATATATATATATACATGTACATATATAAAACACGTATATTAGAGAGTTGGGCCCCAAAGTCGCTTAGGAAGTGCTTGATGCCATTTCTCCTTATTTTGTAATTCTTGTTCTGCCTTCTCCCCAGAGTTTGGTGGGGTGACTCAGCACCTGGACTCTGTGAAGAAGGTCCACCTGCAGAAGGGGAAGCAGCAGGCCCAGGTCCCCTGTCCTCCACAGCTCCCAGAGGAGGAGCTCTTCCTAAGAGGCCCTGCTCTAGAGCTGGTGGCCACTGTAGCCAAGGAGCCTGGCCCCATAGCACCTTCTACAAATTCCTCCCCAGACTTGAAAACCAAGCCCCAGCCCATACCCAACTTCCTGTCCCATTCACCCACCTGTGACTGCTCGCTGTGTGCCAGCCCTGTCCTCACAGCAGTCTGTCTGCGCTGGGTATTAGTCACAGCAGGGGTGAGGCTGGCCATGGGCCACCAGGCCCAGGGTCTGGATCTGCTGCAGGTCGTGCTGAAGGGCTGCCCTGAAGCCACCGAGCGCCTCACCCAAGCTCTCCAAGCTTCCCTGAATCATAAAACACCCCCCTCCTTGGTTCCAAGCCTCTTGGATGAGATCTTAGCTCAAGCATACACACTGTTGGCATTGGAGGGCCTGAGACAGCCATCAAACAAGAGCCTGCAAAAGGTTCTAGAGTCAGGGCTGAAGTTTGTAGCAGCACGGATACCCCAGCTGGAGCCCTGGCGAGCCAGCCTGCTCTTGATTTGGGCCCTCACAAAGCTAGCTGGCCTCAGCTGCTGTACTACCCAACTTTTTGCAAGCTCCTGGGGCTGGTGGCCACCATTAATAAAAAGTGTCCCTGGCTCAGAGCCCTCTAAGACTCAGAGCCAAAAACGTTCTGGACGAGGGCGCCAACAGGTAGCCTCTGCTCCCCTGCGCCTCAATAATACCTCTCAGAAAGGTCTGGAAGGTAGAGGACCGCCCTGCACACCTAGACCCCCAGGCCGGATCAAGCAAGCTGGCCCTCATGTCCCCTTCACCGTGTTTGAGGAAGTCTGCCCTACAAAGAGCACGCCTGAAGTTCCCCAGGCCCCCAGAGTACAACAGAGAGCCCAGACGCGCCTCAAGGTGAGGTGGGACTGTTGCTAGGTGGTGGTCATGGTGTTGGATGGGGTTATTCCTGGAGGAGAATGTTTTATAGAGCAGGTGTCCCTGTGGAATAGCAGGGTCCCCAGGGCCTAGTGGAACCTTAATCTCCTGCTATCTGCAGTACCCCAACATCTTGCTTTTTTGTTTGTTTTTTGTTGTTTTTCTGTTTTTTTGTTTTTTTTTTTTTTTTTTTGAGACGGAGTCTCGCCCTGTCACCGAGGCTGGAGAGCAGTGGCGCAATCTCAGCTCACTGCAGGCTCTGCCTCTCAGGTTCACACCATTCTCCTGCCTCAGCCTCCCAAGTAGCTGGGACTACAGGTGCCTGCCACCACGCCCGGCTAATTTTTTGTATTTTTAGTAGAGATGGGGTTTCACCGTGTTAGCCAGGATGGTCTTGATCTCCTGACCTCGTGATCCGCCCACCTCGGCCTCCCAAAGTGCTGGGATTACAGGTGTGAGGAGCCACCGTGCCCGGCCTTTTTTTTTTGAGACGGAGTCTCGTTCTGTCACCCAGGCTGGAGTGTAATGGCGTGATCTCGGCTTACTGCAATCTCCACCTCCTGGGTTAAAGCAATTCTGCCTCAGCCTCCTGAGCAGCTGGGATTACAGGCAGGTGCCACCACACCCAGCTTATTTATATATTTTTAGTAAATATAATATCATGGTTTCACCATGATGGCCAGGCTGGTCTCGAACTCCTGACCTCAGGTGATCCTCCTGCCTCAGCCTCCCAAAGTGCTGGGATTACAGACATGAACCACTGCACCAGGACAACATCTTTCACAGCAAGACCTAGTTCCAAGTCTCCCTTTGCTTCAGACAGAGACATTTTCCTTAACTCTAACGTTCCTTTTACCTTTTCATCCCACCTTCTGTTCCCTCCTTTTCTCTCTCCTTCCCCTTCCAAGAGTCGCTGCCCCTCATCTAGAGTGTTGGGTGTCATGTGGGAAGTTAGTTCTGAAATCTTCCATGGTCCTGTGGGACAGTGCCTGATGGTGCCTCCACTGCGCCACCTGCTGTCACAAGGTGTCTTGTCACTGAAGACCTCTTGGCCCTTCACCCTTTCCCTCTGATCTCAGGTGAACTTCAATGAAGACAGTGACTTGGAAGACCCTGTCTCAGCTGAGGCCTGGCTGGCAGAGGAGCCTAAGAGACGGGGCACTGCTTCCCGGGGCCAGGGGCGAGCAAGGAACGTCCTGAGCCTAAAGACAGATGCCGTGCTTGCCCCAGGTAGTGCCCCTGGGAATCCTGGCCTGAGTGGCAGAAGCCGGAGGGCCAAGAAGGTGGCATCAAGACATTGTGAGGAGCAGCGTCCCCAGAGGGCCAGTGACCAGGCCAGGCCTGGCCCTGAGATCATGAGGACCATCCCTGAGGAGGAACTGACTGACAACTGGAGAGAAATGAGCTTTGAGATCCTCAGGGCCTCTGATGGGGAAGACTCAGCCTTAGGTAAGCAAGGATGAGATGGAAGGTGCATGTTTTGGGGGTTTGTTCTGGGGCAAAGCACAAGCAGTAAGTGCTTCCAAGGAAGTACAGGAAGAATGCTCTTTTGCTGACTCTAAGGGAGTGGATTACAGAAGGAAGAACAAAGAGAATGGCAGGGGGAGGGAGCACTGTGAAAAAGGCCTGCTCTCTCCCCAGGTAGGAAGGCTCCAGCGCCAGACCCTGAGGCAGCTTCTGGAGAATGGGAGCTGCTGAGGCTGGATTCCAGCAAGAAGGAGCTGCCCAGCCCATGCCCAGACAAGGAGAGTGACAAGGACCTTGGTCCTCAGCTCCGGCTCCCCTCAGCCCCCATAGCCACTGGTGAATATGCAACCCCTGACGTTGGTCACTTCGAGAGGGCTGAGCTTCTAGAACTCTTGACCCCTCTGTCTTTCCAGGCTGGATTCTGATCTGGATCCAGTAGCCTGTGAACCTGTATTTGAACCCCAGCACTCTGTCTATGAGCTGTGTGCAGGTCACTTAACCTCTCCAAGCTTCTATTCCTTCTGTAAAAATGGGGTTTAGGGGGCACGGTGGAGTGAGTTGATGCCTGTTAGTTGCATGGCACCTCCTTTGGCACACTGCTCTTCATAAATGGTAGCTGCTATTTGCCATGTGGGAGATGAGATAGGGACTCTTCTTTCTTGGAAAGTTCCTGTCAACTATGAAATAAGGAATTCAGCTGTACCAAGTGTCCTGACATTCCTCTAGGTCTTTCTACCCTGGACTCCATCTGTGACTCCCTGAGTGTTGCTTTCCGGGGCATTAGTCACTGTCCTCCTAGTGGGCTCTATGCCCACCTCTGCCGCTTCCTGGCCCTGTGCCTGGGCCACCGGGATCCCTATGCCACTGCTTTCCTTGTCACCGAGTCTGTCTCCATCACCTGTCGCCACCAGCTGCTCACCCACCTCCACAGACAACTCAGGTGGGTGCCCACCATCCCCAAGACTCCTGCTGGGGCAGACTGGAGGGAGGGTCCAGACTTTGAAGGAAGGGGACCTCACCCCTCCCTGTGTTGCTTGCAGCAAGGCCCAGAAGTACCGAGGATCACTTGAAATAGCAGACCAGCTGCAGGGGCTGAGCCTTCAAGAGACGCCTGGAGATGTCCCCCTGGCCCGCATCCAGCGCCTCTTTTCCTTCAGGGCTTTGGGATCTGGCCACTTTCCCCAGCCTGAAAAGGAGAGTTTCCAGGAGCGCCTGGCTCTGATCCCCAGTGGTATGCGGGCAGGCTTCTGGCTGGCTCCTCTGTCCTCTTCTGCATCTTCTTACTGAGGAGCTGGGTGAAGGAGTTTTAGGCATTGGTTAGTTTACATCGATTTATGACCCTTATGTCATACCTTTTCACCTGTTAGCATCTTAAATCAGGAAGGTTTGTTGTTTTTTTAAACCTCAACTTTGAATTACCAGCAAATTCAGTGTCTTTCCTCAGAGGTGAGTTCAGATGCCTGGGGTCTTCTGAACTAACATGAAACATACACATGATTTGAGTACCTCACTTTGTTAGTTCCTGTGAGAAACACAAAGTACAGGACATGGTCTCTGTGCACAGGGAGCTATTAGGCAAGGGAGAGCACTTTGACCTCCAGTGACCAAGGAAGGCTTCTTGATGCTGTCTTGAGTGATGGACAGGGATTGAGTGCCCAAGACAGAGAAAGGAATTCTTTCAACAGCTGAATGATTCTGGCTGTATCCTGTTTGTCAGGGGTGACCGTGTGTGTGTTGGCCCTGGCCACCCTCCAGCCCGGAACCGTGGGCAACACCCTCCTATTGACCCGGCTGGAAAAGGACAGTCCCCCAGTCAGTGTGCAGATTCCCACTGGCCAGAACAAGGTAGGATTCCTGGGCCGTGGAGCGAAGTTGGGCTGGGTTGGGCTTTGGGTCAAGCTGCTCACATTCTGTGCTGGGAGAGGGAGAGAGATGGTGATCATGTGGACAGGCAGAGCTCTCACAGCGCCATCTCCCAAAGCTTCCTCTGCGTTCAGTTCTGAATGAGTTTGATGCCATCCAGAAGGCACAGAAAGAGAACAGCAGCTGTACTGACAAGCGAGAATGGTGGACGGGGCGGCTGGCACTGGACCACAGGATGGAGGTGTGTGCTCCGGGGGTGGGGTCAGGCCTGCCCTAGGAACGACCCGGGGGATCCCAGTGTCTTCTCTACCAGAGGGCCTGGGTCAGTGCTAAAGCCACTTCAAATCATTTCTGGAAGTGTAGACCTAAATTTAAAAATATGTCACCTGGGGAGAACTTCAGAGCCCTGAACTTGAAGAATATATGGGAATGGATATTTAAAGATATGCAGAAAAAAAAAGGACTTAAACCCAACTATCAGCTTCCCAGTTTTAGCTTTCATTGCCCACCTGTTAATATTTGTCACAACAGAGGGATAGATAATAGTCTGTACTCTCCCAGTCTCAGAAAATGAAAAAAGTTTGTAGATTCTTGCCTTCTATGACTAACAGAAAGATACGTAAGAGATATGCACGTTGGAAAACACATTTTCTCATCTCCAGAATGTCAGTGCCTGTGAGAAAGAAGCTCAGTTTCCTCTCGGACTAAAGGGTCTGCCCTCTGCATTCAGGTTCTCATCGCTTCCCTAGAGAAGTCTGTGTTGGGCTGCTGGAAGGGGCTGCTGCTGCCGTCCAGTGAGGAGCCCAGCCCTGCCCAGGAGGCCTCCCGCCTACAGGAGCTGCTACAGGAATGTGGCTGGAAATATCCTGACCCCACTCTGCTGAAAGTGAGTGAGGAAAGGAGGGAATGGGGCCAGGCCCAGTGGCTTGCACCTGTAATCCCAGCACTTCGGGAGGCCGAGGCAGGTGGATTGCTTGAGCTCAGGAGCTTGAGACCAGCCTGGCCAACAGGATGAAACCCTGTCTCTACGAAAATACAAAAATTCGCTGGGCGTGGTGGCCGGCACCTGTAATTCCAGCTACTTGGGAGGCTGCAGCAGAAGAATTGCTTGAACCCGGGAGGCAGAGGTTGCAGTGAGCTGAGATTGCTGCACTCCAGCCTGGGTGACAGAGCAAGACTCCATCTAAAAAAAGGACAGGCGCTGTGGCTTAGGCCTGTGATCCCAGCACTTCGGGAGGCTGAGGCGGGTGGATCATGAGGTCAAGAAGTGGAGACCATCCTGGCCAACAGGGTGAAACCCCATCTCTACTAAAAATACAAAACTTAGCTGGGCTTGGTGGCACGTGCCTGTAGTCCCAACTACTCGGGAGGCTGAGGCAGGAGAATCACTTGAACCCAGGAGGTGGAGGTTGCAGTGAGCCGAGATTGTGCCACTGCACTCCAGCCTGGGCAACAGAGCAACACACTATCTCAAAAAAAAGTAAAGCAGGGAAGGGGAAGAAACTGGACTTAATCCTTTCCCAGCAGCCATCATGAATGAAGATGGTGCTCACCACCACTGTTCCCCTGCAGATCATGCTCAGTGGTGCCGGTGCCCTCACCCCTCAGGACATTCAGGCCCTGGCCTATGGGCTCTGCCCAACCCAGCCAGAGCGAGCCCAGGAGCTCCTGAATGAGGCAGTAGGACGTCTACAGGGCCTGACAGTACCAAGCAATAGCCACCTTGTCTTGGTCCTAGACAAGGTAAGGAGCTGGGGCAGAGGGGCAGTGTCTAGTGGGGAGTGAGTACCAACTCATCCCCATGCCCCTTCTGACTTCTGCATATACCTGGCTGGGGACAGTAACCTCTTACTGCTTTTTGCCCAGGACTTGCAGAAGCTGCCATGGGAAAGCATGCCCAGCCTCCAGGCACTGCCTGTCACCCGGCTGCCCTCCTTCCGCTTCCTACTCAGCTACTCCATCATCAAAGAGGTGGGGTTCAGGGAGTGGTGTCTGGGGATGACTGGCAATTGGGGAAGACCTCAACAAAGAAGGGCAAAGAAACCTGGGAAGAGAGGCGAGGGTCCTAGGAATGGCTCAGACATGGAAAGGGGCTTGGGCCTCTTGATGAGACAAGCATCCTAATCACCAGTGTCTCCTCCTCAGTATGGGGCCTCGCCAGTGCTGAGTCAAGGGGTGGATCCGCGAAGTACCTTCTATGTCCTGAACCCTCACAATAACCTGTCAAGCACAGAGGAGCAATTTCGAGCCAATTTCAGCAGGTCAGGGGCACGAAGACAAGAAGAGTGGGGAAGGGTAGACAACACACAGGGGCAACAAGCCTTTTCTCCAGAAACAGCTGTTGCAGCCCACCTTCTATTTAATGATCCCTCTGCCGTCTTTGCCATCTGACCCCTGCCATGCATTTCCCTATTCTCACTCCCGCCTTTTCTCTGCAGTGAAGCTGGCTGGAGAGGAGTGGTTGGGGAGGTGCCGAGACCCGAACAGGTGCAGGAAGCCCTGACACAGCATGATTTGTATATGTGAGTGCTTAAGGCAGGGATGTGGGGAGAGGGCAGTCCTGAGGATGGTATCACCATGGGTTGCTTTGGGACTTGAGAGCCTCTGGAGACAAAGGCAGAGGCCAGGTACTACTAGCTCAAGACTCATCTCACCTCCTTCTGCCTTAGCTATGCAGGGCATGGGGCTGGTGCCCGCTTCCTTGACGGGCAGGCTGTCCTGCGGCTGAGCTGCCGGGCAGTGGCCCTGCTGTTTGGCTGTAGCAGTGCGGCCCTGGCTGTGCATGGAAACCTGGAGGGGGCTGGCATCGTGCTCAAGTACATCATGGCTGGTTGGTGAGTCTCCAAGGGCAAGACCCATCCTAGGGCACTAAGACTCCTGCCCTCACCCCAGGTTCTTTCCCAGGTCTGAATCCTGCCTCTCTTGTGCCCCATTTTCCTCCTATCCCTAGTTCCGTGGCATGCCTGGACCATTTAACCCTTAGCTCCCATCTATTCTTCTCTTGTAACCAAGGGCCAAAGGAGTTTCTCATTGGTTCAATCCTCTCTACTCAGCCACCCCACCACCAATGGTGTTTTCCTATGTATTCTGTTTTAGAGCCCTTACTTTATATTTCTTTTCTTTTCCCAGCCCCTTGTTTCTGGGTAATCTCTGGGATGTGACTGATCGTGATATTGACCGCTACACGGAAGCTCTGCTGCAGGGCTGGCTTGGAGCAGGCCCGGGGGCCCCCCTTCTCTACTATGTAAACCAGGCCCGCCAAGCTCCCAGACTCAAGTATCTTATTGGGGCTGCCCCTGTAGCCTATGGTTTGCCTGTCTCTCTGCGGTAAGCCCATGGAGCTGTCTTTCTGATGCTGGAAGCCTCATACCTGTCCTACCTCCAAGGTTAGATTTAATCCTTAGGATAACTCTTTTAACGTGACTTTCCCCAGTGTTTTATATGAAACATTTCCTTTTGATTTAACTTCAATATAATAAAGATACATCATTTAAACCTTGTTTTGTGTAGTTTATCTGAGAACATTTAAAGACACGTCATGACTGCCCCCCTTCCTGCTATGTGGTACTGTACGCTGACAGGAACAGCTTACAGGGGATCAAGTTTGAGTGCCTGGGGAAGAAAGACAAAGACACAGGACAAAGCCTGCTGGGCCTGGCTGGGCCTCAGCAGACAAATCTGGAGGAGAAAGGGGCATCAAAATGCTAAGTAGAGACAGGCCCAATGAAGGGTAGTGATAGACCCGTTGAGAGTGTTTTGGCCAGGTACCATCTGTCCATCCTTTCTTCCTGCCTCAGGTATCCTTGGAGTGGCACTAGTGTTGTGTTGTTGTTGTTTTTGTTTTGTTTTGTTTTGTTTTGTTTTTTGAGACAGTCTTGCTCTGTTGCCCAGGCTGGAGTGTAGTGGCACAATCTTGGCTCTGCAACCTCTGCCTGCCGGGTTCAAGCGATTCTCCTGCTTCAACCTCCCGAGTAGCTGGGACTACAGGCACATGCCACCACGTCCCACTAATTTTTGTATTTTTAGTAGAGGCAGGGTTTCACCATATTGGCCAGGCTGGTCTCAAACTCCTGACCTTGTGATCCGCCCTTCTCAGCCTTCCAAAAGTGCTGGGATTACAGGTGTGAGTCACCATGCCCAGCCATGGCACTAGTTTTAATGCCTCAGTTGCCCTGCCTCCCTCCTAAGTAGATGTTAAAGGCTACTGCTGTCTGCCCATGTACACCTGTTACACTTACCAATGTGTAACTTTAGCAGTAGAGTGTGGATCTGTGAAGTTCTAGTGTGGTTTTTCTCTTCAGTTGTTAAGCTCAAGGGAAGCAAATATCTTACTCTCACGTATTCCTCACGTATAGCACATGGTAATTTTTTTTTTTTTTTTTTTTTTTTGAGACAGTCTGGCTCTGTTGCCCAGGCTGGAGTGCAGTGGCGCATCTCAGCTCACTGCAAGCTCCGCCTCCCGGGTTCACGCCATTCTGCCTCAGCCTACCGAGTAGCTGGGACTACAGGCGCTCCCCACCATGCCTAGCTAATTTTTTGTATTTTTATTAGAGATGGGGTTTCACCGTGTTAGCCAGGATGGTCTTGATCTCCTGANGACTTAAATTTCCCCTTGTCTTAGACTCAAAACAGTCATATTCTGTATCTACTTTTGAATCCTTTCCCTAAATTTTAATTCCATCTATTTTTATTTACCTAGTAGCCTTAACTGCAGTGTTTTTTGTTTTTTTGTTGGTTGTTGTTTTTTTTTTTAGACAGTCTGGCTCTGTTGCCCAGGCTGGAGTGCAGTGGCGCATCTCAGCTCACTGCAAGCTCCGCCTCCCGGGTTCACGCCATTCTGCCTCAGCCTACCGAGTAGCTGGGACTACAGGCGCTCCCCACCATGCCTAGCTAATTTTTTGTATTTTTATTAGAGATGGGGTTTCACCGTGTTAGCCAGGATGGTCTTGATCTCCTGACCTCGTGATCTGCCTGCCTCGGCCTCCCAAAGTGCTGGGATTACAGGCGTGAGCCACTGCGCCGTCTTTTTTTTTTTTTTTTTAAGAGACAGAGTCTAGCTCTGTTGCTAGAGTGCACAATCACAGCCTACTACAGCCTCCAACTCTGCAGCTCAAGCAATCCTCCCACCTCAGCCTCCCGTGTAGCTGGGACTACAGGCATATGCCACCAGCCCGGCTAACTTTTGTATTTTTTGTAGAGACGGGGTGTCGCCGTGTTGCCCAGGCTGGCCTCAAACTCCTGGGCTCAAGTGATCTGCCCTTCTCTGCCTCCCAAAGTGCTGGAATTGCAGGAATGAGCCACCATGCCCGGCCAAAACATTTTATTGATTAATTTGTGCTCTATGTGTTGACAATGGTGCTTCCTTGCTGTTCTCCCACCAACTCACTGGCAACGGGTTATAAACCCTTTTTCAGATTCTACTACGTGTTAGCCTACTTCCTGCTGGGGGAAGATGGTCATAGCGAGAGGGGAAGAATTGGTTCAGTGATGAGAACATGGTTGGTTCCTGCCTTCAACAAGCTTTCAGTCTAATGCCTGATTTTTTCAAGGACAATTCAGAACGGTCTGACAAGGGATTTTTTTGTTGTTGTTTGTTTTTTTCCTGCCTTTCGGCCGTTGTTGTTTGTTTTTTTTTCCTGCCTTTCGGCCTCAGAGGCCATCTGGGAAAAATAGTTTAGAATTTTCCTGCCATTTCCGTGCTGTGCGGGGAGGAACATTTGAAATCGGACGTGGCGGGGTACCAGCAGGCAGCACAAGCAGGTGGGGTAGAGAGGGGCAGGGCGAGGCCCCAGGAGCCGTCACCATAGCAACCCAGCCTGCTTTCTAGTAGCTTATACCACCCACGTGGAGTAGCATACACTGCTTTGTAATATCGTGGTTGTGTCGTGAGAACTTTAAGATTTTGCAGTTCCTTATGGGCAGGAGTCCTGTTTGCTGCTACTTTACTGTACTAGGCTTAGGATATTTTATGAAAATAACTCACAGATCAGCCTCCTTCCCTTCCGGGACAGAGGATCATAGAGCTGTATGGCGCAGCGAGGCCTCCTGGCGCCATCGAGACGCGCAGAGGACGGCTAGAGCGTTGCTCGCCGAGGGACTTCCTCTTTGTTAGTCCTCCTTCCCAATATGGCGCAGTCTATTAACATCACGGAGCTGAATCTGCCGCAGCTAGAAATGCTCAAGAACCAGCTGGACCAGGTAGTGACGGGCCCCATAGGAACCTCTTTCCCGCTCTACATCCCCTCTGCCCACGCGTACTTCCTGGCGCCCGGTCCCAAGTTGGGAGCCTACCTTTCCCAGGCGAAACCTCTATCCGGTCCCAGGACCCGCCCCCTCCCCGGCCGCTCTCCCTTTTCCCCATAGCCCTCTCATTGACCCGCTATACCCGTCCTCTGTAGGAAGTGGAGTTCTTGTCCACGTCCATTGCCCAGCTGAAAGTGGTACAGACCAAGTATGTGGAAGCCAAGGACTGTCTGAACGTGCTGAACAAGAGCAACGAGGGTATGGGGTAGGGGGGTGAGGGCAACCTAAAGTGGCAAGCCTGCTTCTCTCGTCCCACCTCCTAATCCGGTTTTTCTTACCTGAAACGAGAAAATCCATTACATATCGTATACTGCTTCATGAACCCTTTGCATGTTGCCTACCTAGAATTGAAATGTACAGGACATTCCTCTGCTTCTATTGCCCCTGTTTCCGTTCTTTTCACACCGTCTCTGGGTGCTGTGCCCTCTTGGAACTCTCTTTAACGTCTTACATTGGAGCCGCTAACCTTCCCCAGGTGTTTGTCTTCATTGCTTTCACAGGGAAAGAATTACTTGTCCCACTGACGAGTTCTGTATCCTTTCCACAGGAACGGCTACCTGCTGCCTTCTCCCTTTCTCCCTCACTCCCCCAAAAAGCGGGGAGGGGGATTGTTTTGATTACTTCAGTACTTCAGATTATCCTCTCCCCACAATGATTTTGATAACACCTTTTTTTTTTTTTTTTTTTTTTTTTAAGACAGAATCTTGCTCTCGCCCAGACTGGAGTGCAGTGGTGTGATCTCGGCTCACTGTAACCTCCGCCTCCCGGGTTCAAGAGATTCTTCTGCCTCAGTCTCCCGAGTAGCTGGGACTGTGGGCACGCGCCACCACGACCGGCTAATTTTTGTATTATTAGTAGGGATGGGGTTTCACCATATTGGCCAGGCTAGTCTAGAACTCCTGACCTCGTGATCTGCCTGCCTTGGCCTCCCAAAGTGCTAGGATTACAGGCGTGAGCCACTGCCCCCGGCCAAGAGTACTCTTATTTCACACTTTGTAGCTCTTTTTATCTAACTTCACACCAACATCCAGCTAATGCCTTGTGAACACCAAGGAGTATGTATAGTTGAGATGTAATATTTCCCTTTGCTATTTGAGAACATTAATATGGAGATAAACCTGGTGGTTTACACTTTGCTAATATCTTAGAAGATACAGGCAATAGACAAAAATAGGAGGATATAGGAACAGGGAGGTTGCTCTGTTAATTGTGGCTCATTTCTTTTTTTTTTTCGCTCTGTCACCTGGGCTGGAGTGCGATGGCCGGATCTCAGCTCACTGCAAGCTCCGCCTTCCGGGTTTACTCCATTCTCGTGCCTCAGTCTCCTGAGTAGCTGGGACTACAGGTGCCCGCCACCTCGCCCGCCTAGTTTTTTTTGTATTTTTTATTTGAGACAGGGTTTCACCGTGTTAGCCAGGATGGTCTCGATCTCCTGACCTCATGATCTGCCCGTCTCGGCCTCCCAAAGTGCTGGGATTACAGGCTTGAGCCCCCGCGCCCAGCCTCATTGTGGCTCATTTCTAAACTGTCACTAAGAAACCTGGATTGTGTCCACTTGTTCAGTGTTTTACTTGAATGAGCAAGTTATAGCAGTAGGGCACCTTTAATCTGTAGTCTGAGAACTGACAGGCTAAAAGGAGCACAGGAATAGTAGTGTAGTAGGGAATGGTTAAAAAAAAAAAAAAATTAGCCAGGCATGGTTGCTCACGCCTGTAATCCCCAGCACTTTGGGAGGCCAAGGCTGGCAGATCACCTGAGGTCAGGAGTTCAAGATCAGTCTGGCTGACATGGTGAATCCCCGTCTCTACTAAATATACAAAAATTAGCCGGGCGTGGTGGCACACACTTGTGATCCCAACTACTCCGGAGGCTGAGACAGAAGAATCACTTTAACCCGGGAGGCGGAGGTTGCAGTGAGCCAATAGCGCGCCACTGCACTCCAGCCTGGGCGACAGAGCAAAGACTCTGTCTCAAAAAACAAACAAACAAAAAATTAACTTCGGTAGGAATTATCTACTTCATGATTGAGGGTGTTAAGGGAAATGAGGCTGGCTTTCCACTTATAGTACTCTACAACAGTAGGAAAACATTATATATAGTCTTTCTGATGGGGCTAATGAGAAGAATCGCAAGAACTGCTTAGAGGGTGAGAGATGGGATGAGGTAGAACAAGAGGGTGTTCCAGCATACATCATTTTCTCCTTAAAGAACCAATTTCTCTGTCTTCTTTCCATTTGGAGTTATTGTTCTGAGGCCTCCAGATTATTCAGTCCTTATGCCTTGAAGCTTTTTGGAAAAGGGTCTTTGGAGGCCAAGCAGGCTGGCTGGCGGAATCATGGCTCATGCTGGGCTACTTTTTGCCTTAATACTTGCTTCTCAGATGTATGTCCCTGGGAAGCTGCATGATGTGGAACATGTGCTCATCGATGTGGGAACTGGGTACTATGTAGAGAAGGTGAGTGAGAGCATGTGGATACCCCTCTGAACAGGGAAGGGAAATTTAGGGGAAGCTCTAGAGTGCAACATGGCCAGAGGGAGTCTCCTTTTAGCCCCTCATTCACCTCTGACCTTGTAGACAGCTGAGGATGCCAAGGACTTCTTCAAGAGGAAGATAGATTTTCTAACCAAACAGATGGAGAAAATCCAACCAGCTCTTCAGGAGAAGCATGCCATGAAACAGGGTAAGTTTTTCCTGGGGCACCTCTTGACCCTCTCTATCTCCATGATAACATGGATTGCAGAGTGAACCACGGGGGTGTCCCCTTTGCTGGAGTAAAACTACGTCTTAGTTTCTCTTTGGAATCTTTAGAATCTGTGTATTGCATAATCACTATCTGTAGATTCCTGGGTTGAGTGTTTGAGAAATTTAGAGGAAGGAAATCATGTTTCTGCTTTGGTGGAGCTCCTATTTAATGAGGATGGAATGGGGGAATGAGATGAACACACAGGAAGGAATCATGATCCAAATGAACTAAATACCAGCAATTATAACCCTGACTGCACATAAGAATCACTCAGGAAGTTTTTTTTTTTTTTTTTTTTTGAGACGGAGTCTCGCTCTGTCGCCCAGGCTGGAGTGCAGTGGCCGGATCTCAGCTCACTGCAAGCTCCGCCTCCCGGGTTCACGCCATTCTCCTGCCTCAGCCTCCCGAGTAGCTGGGACTACAGGCGCCTGCCACCTCGCCCGGCTAGTTTTTTGTATTTTTTAGTAGAGACGGGGGTTTCACCATGTTAACCAGGATGGTCTTGATCTCCTGACCTCGTGATCCGCCCGTCTCGGCCTCCCAAAGTGCTGGGATTACAGGCTTGAGCCACCGCGCCCGGCCTAGGAAGTTTAAAAAGAAAGCCTGGGTCCGTTCCAGATTGACTAAATCAACTTGGAAGTCAAGGGAGGGGAAGTTGTACCAAGGTCTGTTTTTTTTTGTTTTTGTAAAAAGCTCCCCTCTGTTACAATCAGGATTCAGAACCAGTGTTCCAGAGGTAAAAATCTTTCCACATTATAGTTTTCTGATTACGTCAGACTCATTTAATACCAAGTGTGTTCGTTTTTATATCTCTGATTAGCAGGGGTTTTTTTTCCCGAGACAGTCTCATTCTCACCACACCCAGCTGTGGTTAACATATTGATTGATGCATTGTAGACCCTAAATTTGTGTTAGCGACCCCACAGTGGATCACTGAGTTAAAGTTTTATTAACAGTGCCAGACGCGGTGGCTGACGCCTGTAATCTCAGCGCTTTGGGAAGCCGAGGCAGGTGGATCACCTGAGGTCAGGAGTTCAAGACCAGCCTGGCCACCATGGTGAAACCCCATCTCTACTAAAAATACAAAGTTAACCTGGGCATGGTGGTGCATGCCTGTAATCCCAGCTATTCGGGAGGATGAGGCAGGAGAATCGCTTGAACCCCGGAGGCGGAGGTTGCAGTGAGCCAAGGTCATGCCACTGCACTCCAGCCTGGGTGACAAGAGCAAGATTCCATCTCAAAAAAACAAAAAAGTTGGCTGGGCACGGTGGCTCAAGCCTGTAATCCCAGCACTTTGGAAGGCCAAGACGGGCGGATCACGAGGTCAGGAGATCGAGACCATCCTGGCCAACACGGTGAAACCCCGTCTCTATTAAAAAAATACAAAAAAAACTAGCCGGGCGAGGTGGCAGACGCCTGTAGTCCCAGCTACTCGGGAGGCTGAGGCAGGAGAATGGCGTAAACCCGACTTAGAGTGAGCCGAGATCCAGCCACTGCACTCCAGCCTGGGCGACAGAGCCAGACTCTGTCTCAAAAAAAAAACAAAAACAAAAAACGTTTTATTAACAAACTGTAGTTAGTTGTCCACCTGTCCTTAAACTTGCCTGTAACTTCTCCTTAACTCTAGGTTCTCCTTTTTGCTCCTAACCTTTGACGCTTCTTTTTTTCCACAGCTGTCATGGAAATGATGAGTCAGAAGATTCAGCAGCTGACAGCCCTGGGAGCAGCTCAGGCTACTGCTAAGGCCTGAGAGTTTTTGCAGAAATGGGGCAGAGGGACCCGGCTTTGGGCATGGCTTCCTGGTGCTGGGAAGGGTCTTGTGTTTAATGCCAATAAATGTGCCAGCTGGGCAGAATGTTGGTCTTTTCTTGGATTAAGCAAGGGACTGGTGATGAGATGGGGGGGGTGGTCGAGAGTGTGGGCCCTGCCCCAGAGACTGATGCACAGGGTTGATGCGGTGCTCCTCTTGGAGGCTCCACCGCAGGGCCCTTTGACCAGCTGGAAGAAATCCTAGGCTGGGAGTGAGCTGCTGCTCACTCTGCGGAGCTGGTTGCCAAGGCAACGGTTGGCAAGCGGAAGTGGAGCTGCGCTGGCGCTTTCCCTTCCGGGTCGGCCCTCCTGCCTCCCTGCTGGGAGAGTCTTATGGGACACCGCTTCCTGCAGGGCCTTTTAACGCTGCTGCTGCCGCCGCCACCCATCTGTACCCGGCACCGCATGCTCGGCCTAGAGTCCGTCCCGCCCCCAAAACGACCCCGCAGCAAACTCATGGCATCGCCCCGAATCGGGACGCACAATGGCACCTTCCACTGCGACGAGGCACTGGCATGCGCACTGCTTCGCCTCCTGCCGGAGTACCGGGTACGGTTCGCAAAAAGTGACCCTGACACTGCGTGCATGCATGCCTCCGGGGTGGATGGCATTCCGCCAACAGGGTCCCTCCGATAGCGCGGGGCATCCCAAGCACCCTTCCTACCCACCCTGTCTCCCTGAAGTCCAACTTTAATCTCCTACCCGGCGACCCCCGGCAGCCCCTTCACCCCTGTGTACCTCGCAGGATGCAGAGATTGTGCGGACCCGGGATCCCGAAAAACTCGCTTCCTGTGACATCGTGGTGGACGTGGGGGGCGAGTACGACCCTCGGAGACACCGATATGACCATCACCAGAGGTAGGTTTTCAGATACCATTTATTTAACTTCCTTGACCTCAGCTTTCCTCTGTGCTCCAATTCAGCCATCCACTGCCGTGGTCCGCGTCAGCGAAAATAACTGCCTCATCGTTGAAATCAAACTCCCACTAGGACTACACCATCCTTCAGCCCTGCCTGTTCTTCACCCATCTCCTTGGCCTGGGACCTCCCTTGGTTCCCAGGGAGTCCCTCAGGCCCCTTATCTCATCTCCTTCCTTAGCCAAGGCTTTTTTCCCACCAGCGACTTCATCACCCTGAAGGGGTGGCCTGCCCCGCCCCACCTGTGGGCGTTTCTCCTCAGGTGGAACCAGAGACTTGAGAAAAGAAATGAGACACAGAGACAAAGTATAGAGAAAGAAAATGTGGGCCCAGGAGACCAGCACTCAGCATACAGGGGACCTGCCCCGGCACCAGTCTCTGAGTTCCCTCAGTATTTATTGATCATTATCTTTACTATCTTTTAGAAAAAGGGGAAGTGGCAGGACAATAGGGTCATAGCAGGGAGAAGCTCAGCAGAAAGACATGTGAATAAAGATCTCTGTGACATGTATAAGTTTAAGGAAAAGTACTGTGCCTTGATGTGCATATGCAAACATCTCCATAAACATTTTCAGTGCATAAAGAGCAGCATTGCGGCTAGCACGTCCCACCTCCAGCCCTAAGACGGTTTTCTCCTATCTCAGTAAATAGACTATCACATGGGGACAAACCTTGGACAATACCTAGCTTTCCTAGGCAGAGGTCCCTGTGGCTTTCCGCAGTGTTTGTGTCCGTGGGTACCTGAGATTAGAGAATGGTGATGACTTTTGACAAGCATACTGCCTTCAGGCACTGGTTTAACAAAGTACATGCTGCACAGCCCCAAATCCATTAAACCTTGAGTCACCACAGCACAAGTCTCTGCAAGGACAGGGTTGAGGGTAGGGTTACAGATTAACAGCATCTCAAGGCGGAAGAATTTTTCTTAGTACAGAACAAAATGGAGTCTCTTATGTCTACTTCTTTTTTTTTTTTTTTTTTGAGACGGAGTCTCACTCTGTCGCCCAGGCTGGAGTGCAGTGGCCGGATCTCAGCTCACTGCAAGCTCCGCCTCCCGGGTTTATGCCATTCTCCTGCCTCAGCCTCCTGAGTAGCTGGGACTACAGGCGCCCGCCACCTC
>NW_016823424.1:140049-155392 GCF_001698545.2 Rhinopithecus bieti | reverse complement strand
TGTATTTTTTAGTAGAGACGGGGTTTCACCGTGTTAGCCAGGATGGTCTTGATCTCCTGACCTTGTGATCCGCCCATCTCGGCCTCCCAAAGTGCTGGGATTACAGGCTTGAGCCACCGCGCCCGGCCACCCTTTTTTCTTTTTTTAGCATACATTTTTTGTTTTGTTTTGTTTTGAGACGGAGTCTCGCTCTGTCGCCCAGGCTGGAGTGCAGTGGCACTATCTCGGCTCACTGCAAGCTCCGCCTCCCGGGTTCACGCCATTCTCCTGCCTCAGCCTCCAGAGGAGCTGGAACTACAGGCGTGTGCCACATGTCCGGCTAATTTTTGTGTTCTTAGTAGAGACAGAGTTTCACCATGTTGGCCAGCCTGGTCTCAAACTCCTGACCTCAAGCGATCACCTGCCTTGCTTGCCAAAGTGTTGGGATTACAAGTGTGAGCCACTGAGCCCAGCCTGTATTTACTCAAGATTTAATAATAAAAGTCAGTTAACAAATGGAGCTCCCTAGGTAATTCTGAGATGGACTGGTATTTAGAAATCATGGCTGTAGTTTCTACTTCCCTAACATCTGTTATATCTTTTCTCTATTTTCTGCCCCACTGCTGTTCAAATTCTTGCCTTCTTTATTCACCTGAACCATTGCTGGTAATCTCCTTGCATCTGTTCTCCATGCTGGCTGGTGCAATGCTCTAACATGCACCTGTCTGCTTAAAATCCCTCAATGACTTCGATTACCCACAGATAAAGTCCAGTGGTCTGGCCCTGCCTGCTCTTCCAGCTTTTTCTTTTGCCATTCACATCTCACACCTGAGCTGCCTTTCCTGAAGTTCTATCAAGAGACTTGTCTCTCAGCCATCATTCATGTGGTTCCCTCTACTTGGAATGCTTTTCCTCTTTCACCCCTTGTCTATCTGGTGGACACCCACTAATTCATCTTTCAGAACTGACCTGAAGGCTCTCCTCTGAACCATTTCTTCATCCCTTCCTTCCTTTCCCTTGTCTTGTCTAGTGAGAGTACTCGGGGGGTTGTGTTTGTCGGCCTCCAGCAGATGAATCTAAAGGTGAAAACAGTGTCTTGGTTTTTTTTTTTTTGAGACGGAGTCTCGCTGTGTCGCCCAGGCTGGAGTGCAGTGGCCGGATCTCAGCTCACTGCAAGCTCCGCCTCCCGGGTTTACGTCATTCTCCTGCCTCAGCCTCCCGAGTAGCTGGGACTACAGGTGCCCGCCACCTCGCCCGGCTAGTTTTTTTGTATTTTTTTAGTAGAGACGGGGTTTCACCGTGTTAGCCAGGATGGTCTCGATCTCCTGACCTCGTGATCCGCCCGTCTTGGCCTCCCAAAATACTGGGATTACAGGCTTGAGCCACCACGCCCGGCCAGAGTCTTGGTTTTTTACCCTTAATGTCTAATAAAACATAAAATGTGAGGCCGGGCGCGGTGGCTCAAACCTGTAATCCCAGCACTTTGGGAGGCCGAGACGGGCGGATCACGAAGTCAGGAGATCGAGACCATCCTGGCTAACACGGTGAAACCCTGTCTCTACTAAAAATACAAAAACTAGCCGGGCGAGGTGGCGGGCGCCTGTAGTCCCAGCTACTCGAGAGGCTGAGGCAGGAGAATGGCGTAAACCCGGGAGGCGGGCTTGCAGTGAGCTGAGATCCGGCCACTGCACTCCAGTCCGAGCAACAGAGCGAGACTCTGCCTCAAAAAAAAAAAAAACATAAAATGTGGCAGATAGGAAGCATTGAGTTAACCACTGAATGAATGCATGGAGAGTCCAGCCAAGGTGCCTCACCTCAGCCCCACCTCCCTGTGCTCCTCAGGTCTTTCACAGAGACCATGAGCTCCCTGTCTCCTGGGAAGCCGTGGCAGACCAAGCTGAGCAGTGCGGGACTCATCTATCTGCACTTCGGGCACAAGCTGCTGGCCCAGTTGCTGGGCACTAGTGAAGAGGACAGCATGGTGGGCACCCTCTATGACAAGGTGGGGACCTGAGGACAGAGATGCCACCCACATGCATTTCTGGCAGACCACCTGGGAGCAGTGCTCACACAGCACTCAGCACTGGGCCTCGGGGCAGGGTTCCTGGCCTATAGCAGGCCCAACACTCATCCTCTCCCTCAGTCAGGCTCATCTCACAAGGGCATGGTGATACCTCCCCTGCCTACATCCTGGGGGGGTTGTGAGAAGTGGGTGCTATAATATATGGGGAAGGGCTTTGAAAACCATAAAGCAGCATGACCCTATCTTTTTCTTGACAAACACAAACAGCAATTGCTCCGCACCTTTGGGTAAACAGAGGGGAGACTGCTTATGTGTAGAAGCAGATGGCTCAGAGGTTCTGGCTGCCCTGAAGGTTGAGGGAAGCGTATATTAGGCACCCCTGTAATTCACTAGTGGCACAGAAATTGGGAAGCTCAGCTGGGAAGAGTTGTATTATGAAACTGTCTTTGGATTCCACCAGTGTCCCCTGCAAGCAGCTTCCTGCTGTTGGGGAAGGAATATGGCTAGTAGCCCTGGCATGCAAGTCAGGTCTCACATTACTGAGGACAGACACTTACTTGTTTACAAGTCAAAGCTCAGGTTCAGTCAGCTGTATTTCTTGCAGGTAGGCTGTTGAGTTCAGTTCTCAGTTTTAGCTTGCCCATCTTCTGCCCTCTGTAACTACAGAGCTTTTGGAATATCAAGATTTTAGACTGCCTGGGTCAGTTTTCCCTTCCACTGCTGAAGGGTTTCTAAACAACTGACAATTTTTTTTTTTTTTTTTTTTTTTTTTGAGACAGGGTCTTGCTCTGTCATCCAGTCTGGAGTGCAGTGGCACGATCTCAGCTCACTGCAACCTCCGTCTCCTGGGTTCAAGCAATTCTCTCCTGCTTCATTCTCCTGAATAGCTGGGATTATAGGTGCCCGCCACCACGTCTGGCTAATTTTCGTATTTTTAGTAGAGACGGGGTTTCACCATGTTAGCCAGGCTGGTCTCAAACTCCTGACCTCAAGTAACCCACCCGCTTTCACCTCCCAAAGTGCTGGGATTACAGGCGTGAGCCACTGCGCCCGGCCCTAACAATTGACTAAATTTAACCTGTGTTTATTTATTTAATTTATTTATATATTTTTTTGAGACAGTCTCGCTCTGTTGCCCAGGCTGGAGTGCAGTGGCCAGATCTCAGCTCACTGCAAGCTCCGCCTCCCGGGGTTACACCATTCTCCTGCCTCAGCCTCCCAAGTAGCTGGGACTACAGGTGCCCGCCACCTCGCCCGGCTAGTTTTTGTATTTTTTTTTTTTGAGACGGAGTCTTGCTCTGTCGCCCAGGCTGGAGTGCAGTGGCCAGATCTCAGCTCACTGCAAGCTCCGCCTCCCGGGTTCACGCCATTCTCCTGCCTCAGCCTCCCGAGTAGCTGGGACTACAGGCACCCGCCAGGTCGCCCGGCTAGTTTTTTGTATTTTTAGTAGAGACGGGGTTTCACCATGTTAGCCAGGATGGTCTCGATCTCCTGACCTCGTGATCCGCCCGTCTCGGCCTCCCAAAGTGCTGGGATTACAGGCTTGAGCCACCACGCCCGGCCGTTTTTGTATTTTTTAGTAGAGACGGGGTTTCACCGTGTTAGCCAGGATGGTCTCGATCTCCTGACCTCGTGATCCGCCCGTCTCGGCCTCCCAAAGTGCTGGGATTACAGGCTTGAGCCACCACGCCCGGCCGTTTTTGTATTTTTTAGTAGAGACGGGGTTTCACCGTGTTAGCCAGGATGGTCTCGATCTCCTGACCTCGTGATCCGCCCGTCTCGGCCTCCCAAAGTGCTGGGATTACAGGCTTGAGCCACCACGCCCGGCCGTTTTTGTATTTTTTAGTAGAGACGGGGTTTCACCGTGTTAGCCAGGATGGTCTCGATCTCCTGACCTCGTGATCCGCCCGTCTCGGCCTCCCAAAGTGCTGGGATTACAGGCTTGAGCCACCGCGCCCGGCCTAAACCCATGTTTTAACTGAGCATCAGGTTGGGGTCCAAATCAGGAAGTGCTGGGCATAGAAGTTACTTTCTCAGTGCTCTGGGAGTAGCACGTTTATCTACATACCACAGGTGTAGTGTTATGGAGGCCTATTTTGTAGGGCAATTTTGCATAAAGTTTCTGCCCCGAGACTCTTGAGGCATTATCCTACCATTTATTCAGACCCAGGAGACAACTGCTGATGTCATGTGGCACATTATGGGCTTCCCTGGAACCCTAACTCAGCAACCAGCTTTTGGTGTCTAGTCTCATATTCATTTTCTCCCTCTTGTGTTCTCAACCAGAGCCCCTCCTGCACCTCATTAACCATGTCACTGAATACCTACTCACCCTACCTGGAGACTTACCAGCCTTCAACCACAGGGACCCACTCCCACAGAGACCCTCTAGCATCTGGAGACCTTCCTTGTTCAAAAGTTAGCAGTCCCCTCCCCACACGTGTTGGCTTTGGTTTGGGCTTTGTGCAGCAGAATGAGCATGGATTAGAAACCAGGTGATCTGAATTCCAGTCACAGCACAACGAGCCTTCTGAGCTTCAGCAAGCTGCTGAACTTGCCAATTCTCCCTTTTCTCATCCAGTTATGTTGAGAGATCCTCACAGGGCTGAAAGAGTGTGTATGAACATACTTTGAATCATGTAAGACTTCACATAAATAGCAGGTAGCCTCAAGAAAGTTTCCCCTGCTGCTGCCTTAGATGTATGAGAACTTTGTGGAGGAGGTGGATGCCGTGGACAATGGGATCTCCCAGTGGGCAGAGGGGGAGCCTCGATATGCACTGACCACTACCCTGAGTGCACGAGTTGCTCGACTTAATCCTACCTGGAACCAGCCTGACCAAGACACAGAGGTAAGGTGGCATGGGAGGAAACCCTGAGACCTGTAAGAACCTTGGGCAGGGGGAAATGGAGCATTTATTCCTCCTAAGCCCCAGCAAATTCCAAGTTTGGGCCAGCACCCTGGTTCTGATTCTCATCATTCCCAGGCAGGGTTCAAGCGTGCAATGGATCTGGTTCAAGAGGAGTTTCTGCAGAGATTAGATTTCTACCAACACAGCTGGCTGCCAGCCCGGGCCTTGGTGGAAGAGGCCCTTGCCCAGCGATTCCAGGTATAGGCCTTGGAGGAGGCATTGTGGCTTGGGGATTACTGACTGCCAATCAACAGGTGCTCCTGCTTCTACCCTAAACCCTAAATTTTTTTTTTTTTTTTTTTTTTTTTTGAGATGGGATCTGTCTGTCATCCAGGCTGGAGTGCAGTGGCAGACAACCTCAACCTCCTGGGCTCAAGCAATCCTCCCACCTCAGCCTCCTGAGTAGCTGGGATTACAGGCACATGCCACCTCACCCAGCTGATTTTTGTATTTTTTGTAGAGACAGAGTCTCACTTAGTTGCCTAGGCTTGTCTCAAATTCCTGAGCTCAATTGATCCTCCCACCTCAGCCTCCCAAAGTGTTGTGACTACAGGCATGTTCATCATGCCCAGCCTACCTTAAACCTTCTAGCTATCCTCTTCCTCTTTCAGGTGGACCCAAGTGGGGAGATTGTGGAACTGGCGAAAGGTGGATGTCCCTGGAAGGAGCATCTCTACCACCTGGAATCTGGGCTGTCCCCTCCAGTGGCCATCATCTTTGTTATCTACACTGATCAGGCTGGACAGTGGCGAGTACAGTGTGTGCCCAAGGAGCCCCACTCATTCCAAAGCCGGTGAGGCCCTAGGGAACCACCCTACTGACCTTCAGGCCTGTCTCAGCCTTGTTAAGAGAAGGCTGCCAATTCTGACCTCTGCTCTGCTCCCTCTTTCTGCCCACTTGTAGGCTGCCCCTACCAGAGCCATGGCGGGGTCTTCGGGACGAGGCCCTGGACCAGGTCAGTGGGATCCCTGGCTGCATCTTCGTCCATGCAAGCGGCTTCATTGGTGGTCACCGCACCCGAGAGGGTGCCTTGAACATGGCCCGTGCCACATTGGCCCAGCGCTCATACCTCCCACAAATGTCCTAGTGTAATAAAACCTTCCACCTCATACTGACCCAGTCCTTGACTCATTCTTGCCCTACACCATTCTGGAAACTTGTGAAAAGTGAAACAACTATTTATATGTAAGACCCTGTGCTAGATATATTTTCTTCACAGTAACTTCTCAGCCTTGCTTTCCAAAGCATTTGAAACCATACAGTTTCCAGGGTTAACGTGACCAAATTCACAAGTCGCTAAAAGGTGACAGAACAGGACCTTAACCCAAAGTCCATGCTTTTTTCCCCTACTCTACCCCAATGCAACTCCCTGGAAAAGACAGACTGGTAACTGAGTGGAAAACAAAAGGAAAACTTTTATTTATTATTAGAGGTGGGAATGTGGGGAGTGGGGCAGAACAGGTGGTGGCCCTGGGAGAGGGTCCCAAGGGGTAGAGGTTGGGGATGTCTCAGTAAAGAGGGGCAGGTCATGAATACAGCCTCCACCCCCAGCAGGGGGTTCTTGGGCCCGGCCAAGCACTGGGCTAAAACGTGGAAACTGGGCATTGACAAAGTATAGCGGGATGTGAGCAATTCGGCCTGTGGACCAGCCCTGCAGAGAAGGGAAAGAAAAGGATCAGAGCCTGGGCCCAAAGAAGGGCCATCTGGCAAAGCCATACAGCAGCCAAGGCCCTCAGCTTCTCCATCCAGCTCCTGGAAGCCCCAGCAGCCTGGCCCACTCACCACACTGAGCAGGGCCCCTTTGTTGAAGGAAGGATGGAAAGTGATGAGCTGGGGCTGGGCTCCTGGCTCCCCCTGGATAACGCCACTAGAAGAAAAGGTGAGCAGGCAACGGGAGGCAGAAGGGAGCTGCATGTAGTGGGATGTGGGTTTTGTGCAGGAAGGCTGGTGAGAAGTCCAGACCTAAGGGCCCACATGGCACTTACCAGGGAAGGAGCTCAAACACAGGGCTGTTTCGAGTGCGAAAAAGGAGGATGACTGGTTTACCATCCTGTACTCTTGGGTTTCCTGTAAGAAATGGATCCAGGGATAGGGGAGGAACTCTGAAGACAGAGTCCCAGGACAGGGGCAGAGGAGAACTCCAGGCCAGGGCATGGCCTCACTAGATTAATTGGGAAGATGGCTGTAGGCTAAGCCCTTCATCCTTGCCTCTTACCTTTCATGAGCACAGCCAGACGCTCCCCACTGGGGTCCCAGACCATGGAATGAGCCTCTCCCCCAAGCCTGTGAGTGACGACAGGTTAGGAGAGTTTCAATGTGGTCCCTCCCACCTGCTTTTCACTGCTACTCCCTCAACCACTCAGCTCACCTCTCCTCACCATCTGGTGTCTGTATTGTTGTCTCAGACAGATCTGCCACAATTGTTGCTGACTTTGCACCTCCAACGCGCCCCTTTCCCTCACCTGTGGACGGATAAGAGCAGAGACGTTCTTGCAAGAAACAGGCCTCTCACTGGTCCCCCACCAGCTCACCAAAGGCATCAACACCTCAAAATTTCCTAAGCTTCTATATTTCCCTTTATCCCTCAGAGCTGCATCTTACCAAAGGTTGCTGCCTCCCTCTGACCACCCCAAATACTGAAATGTTGCCCTAACTCACCACATTGTTCTGGAAAAGATAGGGAGTAAATCAGTGGCTCTCCCAATACAGTGAACAGCAGTCGGTTGCCATCTGGGCTCCAGCAGCCAGTCTGGGGTCAGGGAGCAAAAGGCAGGAGAAGGTATGTCTACAGTAGAATGCAGGAGGGAAAGTAGAGGTGGCCGGGCTTGGGGGCATCAGGGGCCCATTGGAATCATCTCCTCCCCAGCATCTGTCAGTCAGAGTCCCCTCTTACCTGACAGCGCCCTGATAGAGTAGGCCACCTCTCACAAGTCCACATCTGGGCCTCCCAGACTCTTAAGCCAGAGAAAAGCAAATTATAGCTCAGGACCTCTAAGTTCTAAAACTTCGACCCACCTCCCTTGACAGAGCTTCCAGGAGCTAAGTGCCTTTATCTAGGTCCTTGCCCTCCCTCCATCCTCCTCCCACTCACTGAAAGACAGCTGAAGGAGTGGTAGCCAGGATTTTGCTGCCATCTGGGGACCAGAGCAGGTTGGTCACCCCACCTCCTCGAAACCAGGGAAGGGGGACACAGGTCTCTGTTGAGACATCCCATACCTAGGAGAGTGGGGCAAAAGATAAGGGAAAACTCAAGCACCCTATCATCTCTCAGAGGGCTGGCCTCTCTAATGTACACGGAGCCAGAAACGAGAGGAAGCGGGAGAGGGACTGTGAAACAAGAGGCACAGGTTCATGCTGACAATCACAGAGAATGGAATTTTAAACCTCATGAGTCTGATGGCAAAGCTCCTCTCTGGGTAAGTTTAAGACTGAATGAACCAAGGTCCCTCCTCCTTCCCCCAAGATGTTTCCACCACCGAGTGAGGAACGCTTTTGCCAGGACTGAAATGCACATGAGGGGCAGGGACCCACTCACTCGGATAGCAGCATCCACGGGTGAAGCTGAGAGCAGCCGCCCCCCACTGGGGGCCCAAGCTAAGCTGGTAACAGGTGTATGCCCAGGGTGAGACAGCACTTGGGCACAGCCAGAAGAGGGTCTGGAGGGGAACATAGAGGATGTGGAGTCAGGAGATGACAAGAAGCCATCCCCAAAATTCTATTTATTTGCCTCCTGCTAACACCTCCTATCGTGATGGTTGGGAAAAAGGAGTAAGGATTGTGGAAGTTAAAAGAAAAACACAAACAGCGAAGGGGAAAAAAGGCCAAATCACAAGCAGGTCAACAGAGAAGAGGTGATTTGCAAGATCTCAGGCCAGGGTGAAAAAGAGTGCTTCCACGATAGGCCATGAGGAGGCAAAACCTAACCAGAAACGTAGAAGGTACTGCCCTGGGGCGGTATTAGGCCCCACCCCAGAACACAGCTATCTGCCCACAGGCCATCCAGCCTGGCCATCCATCCATGCAGGGATAATCTATGACATTACTTCAAGGTTCCAACCTTTTCTCTCCAGAGTTATCTAACACTCCTCAGAACACACCCTGTGCTCCGAAACAGCCCTCCTGCCTTGCCTTATCAGAGCGCCTCCCACCTCTGCACTCCTGCGTTTGCTGCTTATCATAAAGATGGTGCATGTGTCTCAGCCTCCATCACCAGCAGGGAACTACCTGACGGCGCCTGCCATGTGTCTGCAGCTGTGTGTCAGCTGTGTATTTCCAGAGTCATGTGCCTGGCCTGACAGATGAAGGCTACTACCTGAATTAACGCCACCTTCTCTTTCTACCTAACTATAACCACCTTCAGCTCCAGTGAAGTCTTAGTCACAGATGTACAATTTAATTCTCTCGAACTTTACAATAAATCACAGCTGCCTTTGCAGGTGGGTTCAGATTCATCTCATTCTTTTCGGTGGCTCCACTGTATACCACTCAATAGATGAACTATAATCTATTCAGTCCTGCCTCTACAAATGGACATTTGACTTGTTTGTAATTTTTTATTATACATAATGCTGTGAAAAATATCTCCTGGGCCAGGCATGGCGGTTCACACTCCAGGCTGGAGTGCAGTGGCACGGTCATAGCACACTGCAGCCTCAAACTCCTGAGGCTCCTGCCTCAGCCTCAGCCTCTAAAGTAGCAAGGACTACAGATGTACACCACCACGCCCAGCTAGTTTTTTCATTTTTATTTTTTGTATAGACAGTGTCTATGTTGCCCAAGCTAGTCTCAAACTCCTAGGCTCAAGTGATCCATCTGCCTCAGCCTCCCAAAGTGCTGGAATTACACCCATGAGCCATCACGTGCCTGGCTTTGTTTTTTGTTCATGTATTTATTTAAAAAATTTTTTTAAAATCAAGTTTCGCTCTTGTCGCCCAGGCTAGAGTACAATGGCATTATCTCAGCTCACTGAACTTCCACCTCCTGGGTTCAAGCGATTCTCCCGCCTCAGCTTCCTGAGTTGCCGGGATTACAGGCACGCACCACCACACCCAGCTAATTTTTGTATTTTTAGTAGAAACAAAAACAAAAAACCAACAACTTTTCAGGCGTTGTGTATGCACCTGTAGTCCCAGCTACTTGGCAAGGGGCTCACTTGAGCCCAGGTGTTCAAGGCTGTGATGTGCGATGACTGAGTCTGTGAATAATCACTTCATTTCAGCCTGGGCAACATAATGAAACCCCATCTCTAAAATAACCAAAAAAAGGCTAGGTGTGGTGGCTCACGCCTGAAATCCCAGCACTTCGGGAGGCCAAGGCAGGCGGATCACCTGAGGTCAACAGTTTGAGACCAGCCTGGTCAATATGGTGAAACCCCCGCCTCTACTAAAAATAAAAAATTGGCCTGTGGTGGCATGCACCTGTAGTCCCAGTTACTTGGGAGGCTGAGGCAGGAGAATCGCTTGAACCCAGGAGGCAGAAGTTGTTGCAGTGAGCTGAGATTGTGCCACTTGCCCTCCAGCCTGGGTGACAGAGTGAGATTCCATCTCAAAAAGAAAAAAGAAAAAAAATCTGTGATTACGTATTTTTTTCTTATAGTACCTACTGTCAAGATTTAGGTATTAGTGTTACATTAGCTTTATAAAAATAAATCAGGATAGATCCTGCAACAAAAAAAGGGAGGACAGGCCGGGCGCAGTGACTCATGCCTATAATCCCAGCACTTCGGGATGCTGAGGCAGGCGGATCACGAGGTCAAGAGGAGAATCCCTTGAACCCGGGAGGAAGAGGTTGCAGTGAGCCGAGATTGTGCCATTGCACTCCATCCAGCCTGGGCAACAAGAGTGAAACTCTGACCCACCCCCCAAAAAAAAAAAAAATCATTATTTTCTTCTACAATCCACTTTGGTAACTTGCATTTTGCTAGAAAATCAAACATTTCCACAGGGCGCAGTGGCTCACTCCTATAATCCCAGCCCTTTGGGAAGCCAAGGCGGGCAGATCACAAGGTCAGGAGTTCAAGACCAGCCTGGCCAATATGGTGAAACCCTCTCTCTAATAAAAATACAAAAATTAGCTAGCACACGCCTGTAGTCCCAGCTACTCGGGATGCTGAGGTGGAGGAATCACTTGAACCCGGGAGGCTGAGACTGCAGTGAGCCAACATCACGCCACTACACTCCAGCCTGAACAACAGAGTGAGACTCCATCTCAAACAAACAAAAAAAGAAATCAAACATTTCCTTCAGATTTTCAAATTTGTTGGCCTAAACATGTCCATAATACTCTTTTATAATTCTATTTTCTACCATATCTATATCTTTCCACTTCTGAAAATAGTATACTTTGGTTTTCTTTTTCTCCTTAATTAGGCTGACCAAAAGGTTTTCTTCTTTATTCATATATCTATATATATATATACACACACACACATACACACTTTGTTTTTTGAGACAGTCTTGCTCTGTTGCCCAGGCTGGAGTACGGTGGCGCAATCTCGGCTCATTGCAACCTCTGCCTCCCAGGTTCAAGTGACTCTCCTGCCTCAGCCTGCCGAGTAGCTGAGACTACAAGCGAGCGCCACCACGCCCAGTTTATTTTATTATTTTTAGTAGAGATGGGGTTTCACCGTGTTAGCCACGATGGTCTCGATCTCCTGACCTTGTGATCCGCCCGCCTCGGCCTCCCAAAGTGCTGGGATTACAGGCGTGAGCCACCACGCTCGGCCAATTTTTGTATTTTTAGTAGTGACATGTTGGCCAGGCTGGTCTCGAACTCCTGACCTCAGCTGATCCACCTGCCTCCACAGTCCAAAGTGTTGGAATTACAGGCATGAGCCACAGCGCCCAGCTTATTCATAATTTAAAGAACCAATTTCTGGTTTTATTTTTAGTTAGTTCTCACAGGTATGCTTTTTCTAATTTCATTAGTTTCTGATCTTATCAGCACTAATTTTCTTCACATTTCCTTTAAGTCTCCTGATAGTCCTCTGAAAGACAGTCTTTCCACCCCATAACCCACAGACACATTGTCCCCACAATCCAAAAAGCCCCTAGTTCTGTCTCTTTCTCCAGATTAGAGTATTCTCAGCAACCCACCTTGATCTTACATCTGCTTTTCCCACAGTCCTGGGAAGTGCTGTGAGGACAAAGAACTTCTCCTTTCAGACCTCCTCACCATCCACCATGCCTAGCATTGCGTAACTCTCAGGCCAAGGTAAGACAGGCTACTAAGACTTACCGGGTAGACAAGGAGGTAGGGTCCAGGGTCCAGATGAGAATGCAGCTCTGGCAGGCCACAGCCAAGACAGAGGCACTAAGGGGTTTCCAGGCCAGAGCCGCCACATTTCGCTGCAGCCGGTGCTTCAGGGAGGGGACTATGGTGCTAGGGTGAAGGGATAGGAAACTGAGTCAAGGCAGGAACACTAAGGCTCCAGCGACCAGAGTGCAGTTAAGGAGGGAAAGTCAGAGAGAAGAAGGAGGATTCATCTAGGGGCCAGGGGCACTATAGGACAGGAGGGGATAAAGGTTAGGTCTAGAAAAAGCACATATCCAGTTATCGAGTTTCCCTGATCCCAGTTCTGGAAGGAGCCCTATGAACCAGGTTCAAGAACTACAGGACTTTCCGGGACCAACGCTGGCAAGGGAAGATGATATTGACAAGTCAGAGCCCACCTGGTGTCTCCACACACACCTGCTGGCATTATACACACGGACTGAGTCATCTAGCAGGGCCACTGCAAACTTGTTGGTGTGGGGGTGCCACGCAAAGACACGCAGGCAGCAGCTGGACCTAAGGAAGGGGTTAACATGAAGAGTTCCTGCACCTACCCCTACCCTAGACCAGAAGCTCACATTCATTTCCAGTAAGAACATGGTTTTTTTCTACTTTTTCTTGTATTCTCTTTTGGGGGCACAGAAGGAATGAGAACATGGTGAGCAATCAGAAAAGGAGTAGGAGTCTTTGCCTTCTCCCCAGAGGAATTTTCGAGGTTCAGGACTTCCTTCCCACAAAGCTCCAGGGCTTGTGCACTCACCAATTTGTGACTTGGGCAAATTCAGCAATCAGATCTTCACTCCTGAGCTGTAGGAACAAGGCAGACAGAGGACACACTGGGGCAAAAGGAGCCCATCCCCTCAATATTCCTACCGGGGAGCTGGACCACTCCTACCTTCTGAAGTCATCACACCCAACCCTGACCTGCAAGTATAGGAATGGGGGCACAGTAGGATGGGGACGCAGCAACTGCAGAGGGCTGGGGAGGAAGCCAAACTTACAGACAGATGGGGGAACAGGGACCCATGGAGGGAAGAGGCCCATCGACAGAGTGCCAGGGCCCAGCCGGATGCCGTCTTCACCCACTCAAACACTGTAGGGTTGAGGAAGCAGCTCTGATTAAACCATTCACAGGCCTCTTACCAGGTACCCTCTAGGTGAAAGACAAGGAAGGACAGGCACTCCCCAGGTCCTTCTGCCCAGTAAGTACTCTCAACATCCCACTCTGGACACCCACTCTGGACACCCACTCTGGGTTATTTGGGTAGGCAGAGGAGAGAAGATGACAGGAAAAATAGAGCTAAAAGAGGCTGGGCCAACAGGTGTCAGGTGAGTTCAAGAATATGGAGGGGAAGATAACCACAAAACGAGGGAAGGCTGGAGAGAAAAATACTTACCCTCTTCTTCTGAGTTTGCAATTTCATTTAGCACACCAAAAAGGCCCACATCACGCCTGATAAGGGAGGAAAATGTGGGTCAGATTTCTCTGATCTGGCGTCCCCCTCTACCAGTTTCATTCAGTCATTCAGTACACATGTATTAAAAACACAGCCACATTCAATGAGTGCCAACTACGCACCAGGCACTCTACAATGTTGTCCTTTCATTTGCGTATCTCACAAATCTGAAAGAGATTCTAAACATTTACGGATGAGGCAACCAAGCCTCAGAGGACTTTTGGGCTTTGTGAGCAGGCTAAGGAGATGGGACTTGCTCTAAGACAGTGAATGGAAAGCCATGGAAGGGTTCTAAGGAGAGGAATAAACAGATCACACAGCAGCATTTTAGAAAGAGCAGTCTGGCTGCAGATTAGAGAGTGATAAGAATAGAAAAGACCAGGATGGTCTTTTCTATGAGCGCAGTGGCTCATACCTGTAATCCCAGCACTTTAGGAGGCCGAGGTGGGCAGATCACAAGGTCAAGAGATCGAGACTATCCTGGCCAACATGGTGAAACCCCATCTCTAATAAAAATATAAAAATTTGCCAAGCGTGGTGGTGCGTGCCTATAATCCCAGCTACTCAGGAGGCTGAGGCAGGAGAATCGTCTGAACCCAGGAGGCGAAGGTTGCAGTGAGCTGACATCATGCCACTGCACTCCAGCATGGGCGACAGAGTGAGACTTCGTCTCACAGAAAAAAAAAAAAAAGAGAAAAAATAGAAAAAGTCCAGGTGCAGTGGCTCACACCCGTAATCCTAGCACTTTCAGAGGCCAAGGCAGGAGGATCACCTGAGCTCAAGAGCTTGAGACCAGCCTAGGCAACATAGAGAAATGCTGTCTCTACAAAAAAATACAAAACGTAGCCAGGTATGGTGGCACACACCTGTAGTCCCAGCTACTGCAGAGGCTGAGGAGGGTGCATCACTTGAGCCCCTGGGGGCTGATGATGCAGTGAGCCGTGTTCCATGTTTGCACCACTGCACTCCACGCTGGGCAACAGAGCAAGATGCCATCTCAAAAAAAAATTATAATAAGAGAAAAATAAATCAGTTAAGAATCTACAGGCCGGGCACGGTGGCTCAAGCCTGTAATCCCAGCACTTTGGGAGGCCGAGACGGGCGGATCACGAGGTCAGGAGATCGAGACCATCCTGGCTAACCCGGTGAAACCCCGTCTCTACTAAAAAAATACAAAAAAAAAAACTGGCCGGGCGAGGTGGCGGGCGCCTGTAGTCCCAGCTACTGGGGAGGCTGAGGCAGGAGAATGGCATTAACCCGGGAGACGGAGCTTGCAGTGAGCCAAGATCCGGCCACTGCACTCCAGCCGGGGCGACAGAGCGAGACTCCGTCTCAAAAAAAAAAAAAGAATCTACTTCAGGGCCAGGTGCAGTGGCTCACGCCTGTAATCCCAGCATGCTGGGAGGCCAAGGCAGGCAGATCACAAGGTCAGGAGTTCGAGATCAACCTGGTCAAGATGGTGAAACTCCATCTCTATTAAAAATACAAAAATTGGGCCGGGCGCGGTGGCTCAACCCTGTAATCCCAGCACTTTGGGAGGCCAAGACGGGCGGATCACGAGGTCAGGAGATTGAGACCATCCTGGCTAACACGGTGAAACCCCCCCTCTACTAAAAAATACAAAAAACTAGCCGGGTGAGTTGGCGGGCACCTGTAGTCCCAGCTACTCGGGAGGCTGAGGCAGGAGAATGGCGTAAACCC
>NW_016823424.1:130949-139886 GCF_001698545.2 Rhinopithecus bieti | reverse complement strand
AAAAATACAAAAATTGGCCAGGTGCGGTGGCTCAAGCCTGTAATCCCAGCACTTTGGGAGGCCGAGACGGGCGGATCACGAGGTCAGGAGATCGAAACCATCCTGGCTAACACGGTGAAACCCCATCTCTACTAAAAATAGAAAAAATTAGCCGGGCATGGTGGTGGGCGCCTGTAGTCCCAGCGACTTGGGAGGCTGAAGCAGAAGAATGGCGTGAACCCAGGAGGCGGAGCCTGCAGTGAGCAAGATCATGCCACTGCACTCTAGCAAGGGCAACAGAGTAAGACTCCATCTCAAAAAAAAAAAAAAAAATTAGCCAGGCATTGTGGTGTGCATCTGTAGTCCCAGCTACTCCAGAGGCTGAGGCAAAAGAATTGCTTGAACCTGGGAGGCAGAGGTTGTAGTGAGCCAAGATCACGCCATTGCACTCCAGCCTGGGTGACAGAGTGAGACTCTGTCTCAAAAAAACAAAAAAGAATCTACTTCAGGAATCTAGGAAAAAGGTGAAAGTGGCCTGAACTGGTGGGATGAAGAAAAAGAGAGATTTGAGAGACTTAGGAAGTAGCATGAACAAGATGTGAAGACTAATCAGACATTAGTAAAGGAAAGAGCAATCAACACAAGAAAAACACCTAGGTAACAATTACATCAGCTAATACGCTTACAATGTGCCAGCTCTGGACTAGGTGCCTCACATGAACTAATCAAGCCATTATGACAATTCTACAAGATAGGTATTGTTATCACTGCATTTATTTTTATTTTATTGAGACAGGGTCTTGCTCTGTCACCCAGGCTGGAGTGCAGTATTACCATCATGGCTTGCTGCAGCCTCAACCTCCTGCACTCAGGTATTCCTACCTCAGCCTCTGGAGGAGCTGAGACTACAGGCACACACCATCATGCCAAGCTAATTTTTAAATTTTTTGTAGAGACATGGTTTCAGTGTGCGTGTGTGTGTAAGACGGAGTCTCACTTTGTCACCCAGGCTGAAGTGCAGTGGTGTGCACTCGGCTCACTGCAACCTCTACCTCCTGGGTGCAAGCAATTCTTGTGCCTCAGCCTCCTGAGTAATTAGGATTACAGACGGAGTTTCACCACATTGGCCAGGCTGGTCTCGAACTCCTGACCTCAAGTGATACACCTGCCTTGGCGTCCCAAAGTGCTGGAATTACAGGCGTAAGCCTCCGCGCCCAGCCTATCACTGCATTTTTAGATGAGACAACAAAGGTGTGAAGAGGTTAATTAATATGAACAAGGTAATCTAAGTAGAAAGTAGTCAGGATTCAACTATCTATCTACCCCAGAACCTACACTCAAACCACTTTTTTCTGAATGAGTAATATGATCATTCCTTAAAGTGAACCATCCAGGGAAGCAAATTTGGAGAGAGAAATAAAGAGACTGGATTTGAGCATACTGAATATATGAAGTCTGAAATACTCAAGCAGGATAATTTGACAAACAAGTGAACACCAGGTCTGATGCATCGACTGGAAATCTAGCCCCAAAAACACCAACATTCAAGGGACATTAGGAAGAGGAGCCACCAAAAAGCCTGAGAAGCAGCAGCTGCAGAAGCAGGAGACAAGAAGGAGCCTGGGAATGAATGGATTTTCAACAAACTGATGTTCAACTTCACACACACATGCCCATTAAACTGTACTAAAGTACCAAAGATCAAAGCTTAACAGCACGTATTGGAAAACAGGCACTCTCATACACTGCTGGTGGGAACATATACATGTACAATTTTGACAGAGGACTATTTGGAACAGCTCACAAATTACAGATGAACATACCCTCTGAACCAGCAACTTAACTTCTAGGAATTCGTCCTATAAATAGTAATGGTATTAATAAAATATTAACTTTTTTTTTTATTTTTTTGAGACAAGGTCTCACTCAGTGCCACTGCACTGGCACAATCTTGGCTCATTGCAACCTCCACCTCCCAGGCTCAAGCAATCCTCCTATACATAAGCCTCCTGAGTAGCTGGGACTAAAGGTGCATTCCACCATACCCGGCTAATTTTCGTACTTTTCTTGTAGAGAAAAGAACATGGTTTCGCCATGTTCCCCAGGCTTGTCTCGAACCACAGAGCCCAAGCAATCTGCCAGCCTCAGCCTACCAAAGTGCTAGGATTATAGGCATGAGTCACTGTGCCTGGCATAAATAATCCTTAAAGGGATTTATATATGCCATTAATAGGTCCAGGTGCAGTGACTCACAGCTGTAATCTCAGCACTTTGGGAGGCCAAGGCAGGCAGATTACCTGAGATCAGGAGGCCAGACCAGCCTGGCCAACATGGTGAAATCCCACCTCTACTAAAATACAAAAATTAGCTGGGCGTGGTGGCACGTGCCTATAGTCCCAGCCACTCGGGAGGCTGAGGCAGGGGAATTGCTTGAACCTGAACCTGAGAGGCGGAGGTTGCAGTGAGCTGAGATTGTACTACCGCACTCCAGCCTGGCAACACAGCAAGACTCTGTCTCAAAAAAAAGAAAATGAGCCAGCGCAGTGGCTCATGGCTGTAATCCCACTTTGGGAGGCCGAGGCAGGCAGATAATCTGAGGTCGGGAGTTCAAGACCAGCCTGACCAACATGGAGAAATCCCATCTCTACTAAAAATACAAAATTAGCTGGGTGTGGTGGCACATGCCTGTAATCCTAGCTACTAGGGAGACTGAGGCAGGAGAATCGCTTGAACCTGGGAGGCAGAGGTTGCAGTGAGCTGAGATCGTGCCACTGCACTCCAGCCTGGGCAACAAGAGTGAAACTCCATCTTAAAAAAAAGAAAAGAAAAGAAAATGAAACCAGGTAGTGTGGCTCCACTCCTACAAGTGCAAAGTGGATGACCTATGTAGATTATTCAATGCAACCTTATATCTAATCTTGCTGAGCTTTAGGTAAAAGCTCAGAAGTGTTAATGACATGAGGTGGGGGCAGGGAGCAGGTTCACCTAATCAAGCCAGAAAGCAAAGCAAGTTACTAGAGATTAAATAGAAGTACTTTTTCCATAGTGTTCCTGGGAAGGGCAAGGAAGGGAACCTGATATTTATTGAGCATTTGATTTCTACAATAAGGACTAAAAATTTCATATGATTTAAGATATACAGCCCTCATGGAGACAGCCTGAATAAGTCTTTTCAAGAACACCCCAAGGTAAAGAGTGGTGACTCATTTTCCAGGATCTGCAGACTATGACCCAGAAAACGCTTTGCCATGCCTCACCAAATGTTGATGCATCTCTTCCACACTTGCTCCCGGTGATGGATGAAGGCAGTTCTTGTGCCATGGTCCAGCCTTCCAGGGGTCTTTAGGGGATCCTTGGTCAGGTGTAGGACAGGAAGATTGATCCACTATAGCACAAAAGCGAGGGGTGTGATGGTGAGTCAAGATTCCAGAGGTCGGTTTTCCGTTTCCACAAAGCTAACACTTGTGAGTATGGGAAATAAGTCTTAGCTCCCGTATCTGTGCAACTAGAATAATATTTCACAGGGTTGTGATTATGAAACCATAGAACATTTTTAGAAAACACCTGACTCATTCTCTTTCTTACATAACAAACGCTCAGTAAATATCAGTTTCCCTTCCTTGTCCTTCCCAGGTACACCACGGAAAAAAAGTTCCAAGTTGTACCTTTCTGATCCTCCCCAGATACCGTCCCCAACTTTTAGACAGTTCTCCCTCATTCTCTCCATTCCCTCTAGGACTCCTCCACAGCTCCTTAACCCCCCCTTATACTCCAATCCCTGCCCTAAAACAGATTCCAGCCCTTCTATTCTCCTGCCGGGGC
Organism: Rhinopithecus bieti; assembly: GCF_001698545.2. Classification (NCBI taxonomy): domain Eukaryota; kingdom Metazoa; phylum Chordata; class Mammalia; order Primates; family Cercopithecidae; genus Rhinopithecus; species Rhinopithecus bieti. The sequence goes on along the minus strand of NW_016823424.1, from coordinate 136,085 downwards.
CAAGCTGTTTCCAGTCCACCAGACTCTGCGACCCTGCCCCTGTCACACTGCCTCCCTTCTCCAATTCTCCCCGACTCCGCCCCCATGCCTGCAGGTCCCCTCCCTCCTCGCCCTGGCCACCTGGCCCCGGAAGTCGGGGGGAGGGCTCTCATAGCTACTGCCCGTCACCAGTTCGTTATTGTGCTCATATAGGGTGACTTGACCCCGAGGCGGTGGAGGAGGGAACAACCCCAGGGAGCACATCTTGCCGGTTCGCAGGACGTCTAGAGTCGGCAAACTCCTGGCCGGAACGGCACAGACCCTCCTCCCGCAACTCGGTTCCCGGGCTAGATTCGTATGCGGACGGGTAGCCGCAAGGGACAAACGGCGAGGCGGCGCTCGACGGAAGTGAAGAAAAGACTTGACAGGAAAGAAGGACGAGTAAGCGGTCCCGGGACAGACCGCCAAAGCGTCCTCCTGCGCCCCCTGGCGGCCGGAGGGGGAGCAGCGCGGACACGTCCTCGGGCCAATCGTTGGTTACCAGGCTGGAGCGGGGTTTTTTTTGTTGTTTTCCAGGCGACTACTGTTTTTCCCAGCTCCGAATTCCCCAACGCCTTTTCCCACTCACTCTTTTAATGCTTAGAAAGCCCGAAATAACCCACATTCAGGGAAGTACCAAATTAACCCTCCCAGGCCTGTGGATCACCCAGAGGAAAATACAGGCTATGTCACAGGCAGCTGGCTGGAAAGTTGAGGGAAAAACCTCAGAGAGGAGGAACAGTCCTGCACCCACAAGGTTAGGCGGACTCCTGGAAAGGGAGGTGGGGACAGGTGGAAAAGTAACATTTCCTGCCAGGCGAGGTGGCTCACGCCTGTAATCCCAGCACTTTGGGAGGCCTAGGTGGGTGGATCACCTGAAGGTCTGGAGTTCGTAGACCAGCCTGGCCATGTTGAAAACCCCATCTATACTAAAAATACAAAAATTAGTCGGGCGTGGTGGCGGGCATCTGTAATCCCAGCTAATCGGGAGGCTGAGGCATGAGAATCTCTTGAACCCAGCAGCGGGGGGTTGCAGTGTGCCGAGATGGCTGTGTTGCACTCCAGCCTGGGCAACAAAAGCAAAACTTTGTCTCACAAAAAAAGAAAGGAAAACTTTAATTTTATTTTATTTTATTTTTTTATTTTTTTTTTGAGACGGAGTCTCGCTCTGTCGCCCAGGCTGGAGTGCAGTGGCCGGATCTCAGCTCACTGCAAGCTCCGCCTCCCGGGTCCACGCCATTCTCCTGCCTCAGCCTCCCGAGTAGCTGGGACTACAGGCGCCGCCATCTCGCCCGGCTAATTTTTTGTATTTTTTAAGTGGAGACGGGGTTTCACTGTGTTAGCCAGGATGGTCTCGACCTCCTGACCTTGTGATCCGCCCGCCTCGGCCTCCCAAAGTGCTGGGATTACAGGCTTGAGCCAACGCGCCCGGCCTATTTTATTTTATTGAGACAGGGTCTCGTTCTATTGCCCAGGCTGAAGGCAGTGGCGCTATCTCAGCTTATGGCAACCTCTGCCTCCTGGGTTCAAGCAGTTCTCCTCCCTTAACCTCTGGAGTAGCTGGGATTACAGGCATGTGCCACTACGCCCAGCTAATTTTGTATTTTTAGTAGAGACAGGGTTTTATCATGTTGGCCAGGCTAGTCTCAAACTCCTGACCTCAAGTGATCCGCCCGCTTTGGCCTCCCAAAGTGCTGGGATTACAGGCCTGAGCCACCTTGCCAAGCTACAAAACTATTTCCTGAGCACTTGTTATGATAAATGCTCTTACAATCTTTACAACCCCATAAGGTGGGTGCTGTTCTGTCACCACGAGGAAAGTGAGTCACAGAGAGATTGGACCTAGGTACACCCAAACCAGTTATTCTGACTTAAGAATAAAAGTGAGGCTGGGCATGGTAGCTCACACCTGTAATCCCAGCACTTTGGGAGGCTGAGGCTTATCTCTTTTTTTTTTTTTTTTTTTTTTTTTTTTGTGAGACAGTCTCGCTCTGTCGCCCAGGTTGGAGTGCAGTGGCGGGATCTCAGCTCACTGCAAGCTCCGCCCCCCGGGTTTAAGCCATTCTCCTGCCTCAGCCTCCCGAGTAGCTGGGGCTACAGGCGCCCACCACCTCGCCCAGCTAGTTTTTTTTGTATTTTTTTTTTTTAGTAGAGACGAGGTTTCACCGTGTTAGCCAGGAGGGTCTCGATCTCCTGACCTCGTGATCTGCCCGTCTCGGCCTCCCAAAGTGCTGGGATTACAGGCTTGAGCCACCAGGCCTGGCCGAGGCTGATCTCTTGAGCCCAGGAGTTCAAGACCAGCTTGGGCAACATAGCAAGACCCTGTATCTACAAAAAATTCAAAAGTTAGCCAGTGTGGTGGTGTCAAGCGTCTGTAGTCCAGCTACTCAGAAGGCTGAGATGGGAGAATCGAGACTACAATGATCCAAGATTGCGCCACTGCACTCCAGCCTGGGGCAAAGAGCGAGACCCTGTCAAGCAAGCAAGAGAGAAAGAAAGGGAGGGAGAAAAAGCCAGGTGCAGTGGCTCACGCCTGTAATCCCAGCACTTTGGGAGGCTGAGGTGGGCTGATCACCTGAGGTCGGGAGTTCGAGACCAGCCTGACCAACATGGAGAAACCCTGTCTCTACTAAAAATACAAAACTAGCTGGGGCATTGTGGTGCATGCCTGTAAATCCCAGCTACTTGGGAAGCTGAAGCAGGAGAACTGCTTGAACCTGGAAGACAGAGGTTGCGGTGAGCAGAAATCACACCACTGCACTCCAACCTAAGCAACAAGAGTGAAACTCCGTCTCAAAAAAAAGGGGAAAAAAAAGGGAGGAGAAAGAAACATTGAATTCTTTGAGTCTCACTTTTCTCATTTGCAATGTCCTAATTATTTCATATGGTTGTTTTCCATACAAAATAATGAAGTGAAGCTATTTAATAAATTTTAAAGTGCTAAACAAATGTCAGAGGTTAATAGCTATAACTGTGCCATCAGCTAGGTGACCTTGGTCAGAGTTCATTAACAAATGTTAAGTGATTTGAAGAAGTAGAAGGCAGTCCCCACTCCCAAAAACTACCAGTCTTATTGAATAATCTAGGGGGCATTTAGTTCTAGTATTCTGGATTCCGTGTCTGCCCTTCTTTTCACCTGAAAATTTCCCCAAGAGAGTTATTCCCAGGTCAGAAAACAAAGGGCTCCACAGTCTCCTGAAAATGCACTTCACCTGAGAAGGCAAGTGGCTCGCCTCTAATCTAGTACTTATCAACTGTTAAGGGACATATGAATCTCCTGGGCATCTTTTAGGGTGGAGCTCAGAGGCTATATTTCCAAAGAATCCCCAGCTGATACTGCACAGACGACATTTTAAGTAGCAAGGCTCTAACCTAGGGGTCCCCAATCTTTTTAGCACCAGGTTTAGTGGAAGACAGTTTTTCCATGGGGAGCGGGGGAGGGAATGGTTTTGGGATGAAACTGTTACACCTGAGATCATCAGCCATTAGTTGGATTCTCATCAAAAGCGAGCAACCTAGGTCCTTCACGTGCGCAGTTCACAACAGGGTTCGCGCTACTATGAGAATCTAATGCCGCTGATCTGACAGGAGGCGGAGCTCAGCTTGCTCAGCTCACCTACTGCTGTGCGCTTCCTTTACAGGCCACTAACACTAGGGGCGGCGGGACTCCTCCTCTAACCTTTACCCATAGCCCCATTTAGTTTCCTAGATGAGTTCACCGTCACCTGGGAAGTCACAGAAAGCTTGAAGAGCACAAGGTATACACTAGGGATGGTTTGGGGATCCTGGCTGGGAAAGCTCTCCCTGAGAAGGGGAAGTGAGCAGGTTTGAGGGAAAGAGGGAATAGGTGACAGATTAGTGGAGAGCACTGAAGACCCACGATAAAGTTTCCGTTTGTACCTTGGTAACACCATCCAAACCCAGATACCCCTAGGAAAAATCACTCCGGCCTGCATCTTGCATCCTTCGATGAAACCAACAGGTTATAATGATCGGTTTAGGTGCCTGCATCTTACCCTGTAAGGTGAACCAGAGAGAAGGAACAGTGCTGTTCCGCCCGCAGCCCCCGCCCTGGCCTGGCACAAGTACTGTCCCCTCCCCCATACTGCTTATCTAACATTTGTGGAACGCTTTTCACAATTTGCGGGTTCTAGAAAGGCCCAAGTCCAGGCCTACCGCGCTCACCCAGTAACTTCACCAGGGGGCGCGGCGGGCCCGGCGACGCAGCGACTGTGACCCCATGGGCTCGGAGCGCTTAGCGGGCGGTCTCCGCCGGCCCCTCCCTACGACCTGGGCGGGAACCGAGACAGCGCGCAGGCCGCTTCTAAAAGGGGCCCCCCACTTTGGGAGTCATCGCCGGAGCCTGGGTGCCTGGAGCTCCGCCCGCCACCCCTTCCCGGGCCCGCTGGAGCCCGGCGTCCCGACCCGGGGCCGGTAACCAGGCGCACATGGCCTGCCCGGCCCTGTTTGTCCTGGCAGCGCGCCGCCCTATTTGAAGCGGTTTTTATCTCCCAGAAACCAGCAAAACCCCAAGCGGAGTCTAGGGAAGATGAAAGGGGCCGAGGGGCTAGGGAGGGGAGGACCGCGAGGCTGCGGCGGGCAGGAGCTGGCACCGGACAGGCGGGGACCGAGAGGCGAGAGGGCCAGACTCTGGGGGGTCCGGAGGAGCCCGTCCGGCGGGGTTGGGGCGGGATCCCGGGGGTCCACTCCATCCAGGCCGCCGCCTCGCTCAGACCAGCTCCAAGGCGCCCCCCTTCCTTCCTCCGCCCCAGCCCCGTCTCCCGTGTCTCTTCAGTCACAGCCCCCAGCCCACTAAAGAAGTCTTCGGAACTCGGATTTCTTCAAAGCGCCTTTGAAGCAGCGCGCCCCGCCAGAGGGCAGGAGATTTCCCACCTGGGCGGGGGCGGGAGTGGCGTCAGGGGGTGGGGGGGGCTCGTAACCCGAGCCCGCCCAGGATCGCTGGCCCCCTCCCACCCGGAGTATCGCCTCTTGCGACCTGCGAGGTGGACAGTCCGACGCGGGTCGCAGCTGGGAGTCGGGGCCAGGCTGGGGGGAGTGGCCTGTGAGTCCCCTCAGCCCAGCGGGGGAGCCTTGGGGGGCGGGGGCCGCACAAAGCCC
>NW_016823424.1:126258-130724 GCF_001698545.2 Rhinopithecus bieti | reverse complement strand
GAGCCCGCCCAGGATCGCTGGCCCCTCCCACCCGGAGTATCGCCTCTTGCGACCTGCGAGGTGGACAGTCCGACGCGGGTCGCAGCTGGGAGTCGGGGCCAGGCTGGGGGGAGTGGCCTGTGAGTCCCCTCAGCCCAGCGGGGGAGCCTTGGGGGGCGGGGGCCGCACAAAGCCCTATTGTAGCTCGGGGATGGCCGCCACAGAGTGGCTTTTGTTCTTCGGCTAACTCCGTGGCGGGCACGACTGATTGCAGGCCCCGGGCAGGGGGCGGGTTACGTGCCAGGCCCAGTCTGCCCGCCGGGAGCCGCACCACCGCCCGACTGGGGCCGCGCTGTAGTCCGCACTGCAACCGCGGTGCCAGCGCTCGGTCGCGTCACTGCCCTGACCAGGCTCAGTTGGTGCAGTCCAGAAAGTGCCAGGGTAGAAACCAGTGAGTCTTCCCAACTCTGCAGAAAGCACTGCACGCCCAAAAACAACACCGCCGGAGGATTTGACCGAGAAACAATTTTGTTTTGTGTTTTGTTTTGAGACGGAGTCGCTCTGCCGCCCATGCTGGAGTGCAGTGTCACGATATCAGCTCACTGCAACCTCCGCCTCCCAGGTTCCAGCGATTCTCCTGCCTCAGCCTCCCAAGCAGCTGGGATTACAGGCACCTGCCACCACGCCCGGCTGATTTTTGTGTTTTTAGTAGAGACGGGGTTTCACCATGTTAGCCAGGATGGTCTCGAACTCCTGACCTCAGGTGATCCGCCCTTCTCAGCCTCCCGAAGTGCTAGGATTACAGGGGTGAACCACCGCGCCCGGCGGATAAACTATTTCGCCGCGAGCATAATAAGCAAACGTGCACGATAGAATATTCACCCATGAGTAGTCTCCAATTTGCTAAGGAAAAAAACTCATTGGCCCTCGCTTCGCCCTTCCTCTTCTCCTTTTCTCACCAGGACAAAATTTCAAATTCAACTTTTATTTATTAAATTAAAAAAAAGACTCCACAAAGGGCATGATCCCTTCCATTCCACAATGTTCTCTCCCCAAGCTCCAGCGGCTTTAACCCTTTAACTTGGGGCCTTGAGACAGCAGGGGACAGAAAAGGAGGATCCAAAGTTACAGGAAAGGCACGAAGCGGCTTTAAAAGTCACTGGAGGTGGAGATGGGAGCATCCGAAGTCCCAGGGTAGGGGTGTGTGGATGCACCCCCAGATCAGCTTGAGGGCCTCTGTCTTCCTAGCTCTGTAAGTTGTTCTTTCTCAGGGCTTCTAGGCACCACGTCTAGCACAGTACCTTGCACAGAGTAGGCACTCAAAAAATACTTGATTTATTTGAATCTGATCCCAGAGAAAGCCTTCCCCACTGATTCTTCAGGAGGTGCACCTCCAAACCAATGTCCTCCTGTTAGATGGGCTTCCCCAAAGAGCACATCTAAGATGGCAGCTGCAAGCTCTCCATAACCATGGCAACAGGGGATTAACCTGATGGGGTCATGGTGTCTAAGGGGAGGGGCAGTGGAAGAACCTGCTCTGGGGTCAAGGGAGCTGGGGTACATTCCAGTACTTCTCCCCTCCATAGGACTTGAGGTTTCACAGCTTCTGGCTGGGGCTGGGGATGTTAGGGATCCCCCTAATCAAGAGATACCCCATCAACTCTTTAGCAGAGATCTAGCTAACCCAATTTGTAGAGACTTCATTATAAGAGAAACCCCATCAACTGAGATCCTGATGATAGACATTCTATTGCCAAGATCTTCTCCACTAACATTTTGTCTATACAGAGATGCATTTGACTAGAATTTCCTTAGTAGAAATGGATCCACTTCCCTCCCCAGCTCACTCTACCTGACCCGTCATCATAACTTACATAAATAGAATTATTATTACTATTCATTACTCCTGGTACATAGGGGTTAAATACACAGGCCTGGGGGCAGCCTCCCTGACCCTGGGGTCACCCCATCTTTGGGATCAGATCCCCGCTGGTCTGCCCCCCTCTTAGCACCCTGCCTCTGGCCAGGTCACTAACCCCAATCCCCCTAACCATGGTCCCTGATGAAGAGGCCACCAGGGGGCAATAAATTATCATTATCATTGTGTTTGTAAAAAGGAAAAAAGTTCTGGAGAACGGAAAGCAATGATGTAAGAAGTTGGGAAGACTGAAGCCTAGAGGCTGAGGGACAGCAGTAAATAAGCTTGAGAAGTAGAAAGGGTACATTTCAAGGAGTGAGATGGAGAAATCGTGTTGGGAGCCCAAACTGAAAGTGTGTTGGTGTGGCAGGGCCAGAGTCTAGGAAGCGGGAGTGCGGAAATCAGGCACAAGGGGAGGGCCTGAGATGAGAGTTTGCAGAAAGCCAGTCTCATGGTGAAGGGAGGTGAGCTGAGGAGGCATGCAAGGAGATACCCAAGCCCAGAATGACCAGGAGGGAGAAAGGGAGAGAGCCCTGAAGGATGGCATGCATGGGGCAAAGAGAGTGATTGGCAAGCAGTGGTCTAGAGAGCCAAGAGAGACTGGCAGGGCAGCCCTGGGGTGGGAGACCTTCCACCCAGTTCAGATCTCCAGCAAGTTGCTCTGCTCAGGGCTGCCTCCAGGGGCTTTCTCTGGGGTTGCTGGCGAGGCGGAAGGTCGGGGCGTCTGACTGGCCTCCTCTTCCCCCGTGCTGCGGACCTCCCCCAGCTCCTTGGGGCCACTGGGAGGGGGACCTGGGCCTGGTTCTCCATGGGTGCGCTGGTGTTTGCTCAGGTGGTCACTTCGGGTAAAGCGCTTGGAGCAGAGCAGGCAGGTGAACTTCTTTTCCCGGGTGTGAGTGCGCACGTGACGCTCCAGCTCATCCGAACGAGTGAACCTCTTGCCACAGAAGAGCCAGTTGCAGACGAAAGGCCTCTCGCCTGTGTGCCAGCGCAAGTGGGCCTTCAGGTGCGAAGCCTTGCCATACACCTTGCCGCAGCCAGGGATGTGGCAGCTGTGGATGGGCTTCTTCCGCAGCCCAGCCGCTGCTGCTCCCAGCCGCTCTAGCTCCTGGCAATTAGGGCAGTCGCAGGAGGAGCGACCTGCCCCACTGCCCCCATATCCACCACTGCCCCCGGTGCTTGCACCCCGTGGGGGTTTGGCTCCACCACTCCCTTCCAGCTGCCCACTATTTCCCACTGCCTTGGGTTTGTAGACATCTTGGGGCAAGACATGCTGGGGCCCTGGTTGCAAGAGGTGGGGAGCTGGGTAGGGGGCTGGATTAATAGGAGTAAAGTCGGATGGGTAGGTGGGCAGCTGGGGGTTCAGTGGAGGCTGAGCTGGACCTGTGGGCAGTGTCCCTTGCAGCCCATCACCCTGGCCCTGTCCACCACCTAGCCAGTTGCCTCCAGGGTGCACGTCCCACCATGGAGTAGGAGCATTGCCTGGGCCTGGTGAAATGCCTGCATGGATGCCTGCCTTGTACCAGGAGCCATAGGGGTGTGTCATGTCCAGAGAGGTGTAGACACTGGGCAGACAGTCAGAAGAGCCGTGCCCCTTGGGCACTAGTAGCCCAGGCTCCTGGGTGCCCGTGGGCCCAGGGAATGAGTGGGAAAAGGGAGGGTAGTCATTGGCATAGCCTGAGGTGGGTGCTGGAGGACTGCCTGCAGGTGAGAGGAGCCCATTAGTGCTTGAAAAGGGGGCTGGATAAGCATCCCCCATGGTTTTGGAGGCTGAAAGGTCACTGCCCACAGAGTACGGCTTCTTTGTGCCTGCTTTGCCCAGTGTTGTTGAGTCCCGCAGAGGGCTGGAGCCACCAAATTTGCTGCACGCTGCCGTCAGCATGGCCAGGGGACTGGAGCCATAGTGAACTTCCTCCTGTGGAAAGAGGGACACACTGCTTAGGGAGAGGGGAGGAGAGGTGCAGAATGAAGGGCAACACTTTAGGTCTGTGACCTAGAGACATCCACAGCAGAACAGAGGGGTCAGGGAAGAGTTGAAGAGGGTGGAGAATTACAGGTAAAAGAGGTTGGCCAGTGAGAACTGGACCTCAGGGCAGACTCACATGGAGTCGTGGGAAGAAGAGCAGAGGCCCAAGACTGCAGCTCAGTATCCCAGCCTGGGAGGCAGGAAGCAGAGCTCATTCTGGAGTTGCTAGGGGTGTACTAGGGGCCTCCAAGGAACAGGAGGTTCTTTTTCATTTTGTTTCTGGTTTTTTTGTGTGTGTGTGTGTGTGAGATGGAGTCTCGCTGTTGTCGCCCAGGTTGGAATGCAATGGTGTGACCTCAGCTCACTGCAACTCTGCCTCCCGGATTCAAGAGATTCCCCTGCCTCAGCCTCCCAAGTAGTTGGGATTACAGGCGCCTGCCACCACACCTGGCTAATTTTTTTTGTATTTTTAGTAGAAACGGGGTTTCGCCACGTTGACCAGACTGGTCTCAAACTCCTGACCTCAGGTGATCCACCCACCTCGGCCTCCCAAAGTGCTGGGATGATAGGCATGAGCCACTGTGCCCAGCCTTTTCATTAAAA
>NW_016823424.1:112136-124994 GCF_001698545.2 Rhinopithecus bieti | reverse complement strand
AAAAAAAAAAAAAAAAAAAAAAAATGGCTGTCAGAGAACTGAGGATAGAGACAGCAGCTAGGTGAAGTGAGAATTGGGGATCCTGACTCTTGGAAGTAGGTTTGGAGCAGACCAAGGCCATGGTCAGGGCCTTGGAGAGGAAAGATGAGGCTCGAAGAGCAGTGTAGGAAGAAGGTCAAAGTATTAGGGGACTATATTTGTTCCCATGCCAGATTTTCCCAGCTTCATCCCATACCCCATATTCCATTTCCTGTCGCTGCTTCAGCTCCTGACTAAGGCAGTGGTCTGGTCTCCCTGAGGTCCAATCCTCATGTCCCTGGTAAGGAATCTCTTGGCAGGGACTCAGTTGGGGAGCAAGAGGAAGTGATGGTGGAGACACTGGGACATTGAGAGGGAACAGGGCTGCCGCCAAGCCCGAACTGTGGCTGAGACAAGAATGCCTTTCAAGCAGGCAGTCAGCACCTCCTGCTTTGTGGTGCCAGCTGGTACCCCTTTGAGAGGGCAGGAAGAGCCCAAAGTCATCATCCCCTTCCAAGGCAAGGAATGGGGTGACTAAGACACTGGCCCACAGCCACACTGCTTCATGCCTCAGTGTCCCCTAACATGTAGTCCTTCTAGTACTGTGAATGAAGGAAGACACGGATGTAGTGTATGGGAGTCTTTTAGAAATGCAAGGGTATCTTCTGGCCAGGCGCGGTGGCTCATGCCTGTAATCCCAGCACTTTGGGAAGCCGAGGTGGGTGGATCACGAGGTCAGGAGTTCAAAATTATCCTGGCCAAGATGGTGAAACCCCATCTCTACTAAAAATACAAAAAAAATCAGCCGGGTGTGGTGGCGGGCGCCTGTAATCCCAGCTACTCAGGAGGCTGAGGCAGAGAATTGCTGGGAGATGGAGGTTGCAGTGAGCCGAGATGGCGCCACTGCATTCCAGCCTGAGCTATAGAGCGAGACTCCATGTCAAAAAAGAAAAAAGAAAAAAAAGAAATGCAAAGGTATCTTCTTAATGCCCACCATGCTGCTGCTACCATGCCAAACCACTCTCAAGATCTCCGCCTCTCAGGAAATCATGGTACCTCTCCCTGGGGGAGGCATCCAAGGAGGAAATGCCCTACAGCATTGCTGGCTGGCATAGACATTCATTCATTGCTGGGAATCCCACCAAAAAAGATGCCCTCAACATCTACCCCTATACAGTTATATGAGTATGAAAGGGCTAAAAGAACATGTTTTGAGGATTGGGTTCTTCACAAATTGATATGCCTGATCCTTTCCCAGTAAAGCTGAGAAAATAACTCAAGAATTCAGAGTTCTCACACCTGCCTGGTAGCTCTTAGCATGTAGTATGTGTATGATGCCAATCTGAGAGGTGGGCCTGGGGCCCTAGGGTTGCCATGAGGCGTATGTGCAGTCCCCACTCCTGCACTGCTCCCCAAGTGCAAACCTGCTGCTCCTCCTGCCTAGTTACCTCTCTCTAAGGTCCCGTTGACTCCCAAACTGAGCCACCAAAAGCTTTCTCCAGTCTAACCACAGTGAACACTCACGGTTCCTCCTAGTCAGGGTTTCCCAGGAACCCCTGATCTTCCAAGCAGTGGGTGAGCTATGGCAAGGCAGCTGATGGGGAGGACTCAAATCCTAGCAGAAAGAAGAGGTAGAAACATGGAGTTCAAAGGAGAGATGCAGATACCCAGAGACATGGGGCACAAAGAACCTGCGTAGGGTGAGTGATTGAGGTAAAAGACCCATAGCAATGGGGAAAGGAGGACCTGAGAGGAAAAACTGGCATTGAATGGCAGAAATAGCTACAATTCCAGCACTTTGGGAGGTCAAGTGGAGGAGGGTTACTTGAGGCCAGGAGTTTGAGACCAGCCTGGGCAACATAGTGAGACCCCATCTGTATAACAGATTTTAAAATTAGCTGGGCTTGGTGGTGCATGCCTGTAGTCCCAGCTCGTCAGGAGGCTGAGATGGGAAGATCACTTGAGCTCAGTAGTTAGAGGCTGCAGTGAGCTATGATTGCTCCACTGCACTCCAGCCTGGACAACACAGCAAGACCCTGTCTCAAAAACAACAACAACAACAACAAAAAGAGGCAGAAATAGGCAGGGACCTAAAAGAGCAGAAAGGTAAAAAGACACAAACTAAGAAGGAGAGATGATGGAAAAGAGACTGGGCTAGAAAAGCAAAGAAAAACAGAGACGAAAAGAAAGGTGCGGAAAAAAGAAAAGGGGAGGAGAAGGAAGAAGGCAGCCTTCCTACCTAAGAGAAAACCACCATGGTGCTGGGCCCCAGAAAACCCCCAGACCAGGCCACTCCTCCCTTCTTCTCCCCCCTGACCGCCCCCTCTCCCTCTGCCCAGCCCGGCTCCGATGGTTTCCCTGCGGTCGGTTTATTTTTAAAAACGCCGACGCCGTCCCCCACCCAGCCCTCACACTGCGGCCACAGGGGCCTCAGCCAAGCCCAGGGACCCCACCCAGCTGTGGGGAGGGAAGGAGCGGTGAAAGAAGGCAGCCAGCCCCAGGCCAACAGGAGACCCCAGCCCTGGGGAGTGGAGGCCCAGAGGGCCCTTGAAGGCAGGGAAGGGGGAGCAAGGAACCAGACCCCAGTGATCGGGGAGCTACGGGCTGAGCACGTGGCTAAGTTTCACCACAGCCTCAGTTTCCTTCTCCTGCTGATTGTTCTCTCCTGAGAACTCAGGGAAAGAGTCCTGGTTAAGAGTTTTAAGTATGTGTTCCCATACCTGATCAAATGTGTTCCCTTTCCAGGGCCCAGCAGTCCCACCTTCAAGTTGTTCCCTCCCGACCTCCACCCCACCACCCTTAAAACAAAACAAACAGAATTAAAGTATTGAAGTGGGAGTGTTTGGAAAAAGAACAAGATAGGAGCCGTCCCAACTCTCCCACCCAGATGTGGAGCAGGGGAGGGGGACCCCTCCTCCCAGGGAGCTCATGGTGCTGTGCCCAGCCTGGCCTCCCAGTGGAAATGCTCACCAGACATCTCAGGGCTGACTGGCCTTAGGTTCCCATTTTCCAGTTCTCAACTTTCTCAGCCTTCTCCCAAGTTTCTTCGTTCTCCCAGCTTCCCAATTCTCCTTTCCCACCTAGGCCCCCAACCATTTCTTCCCCCTCCCTGTTCCCTGCATCTCACTTGGCCGAGGTGAGCCCCTCATCAAGCAGCAGCTGCTTCCCTCTCTGAACCCCACGTTCTTCCCACTGCCAGAGAGCCCACCCATACCAGGCAGAGGGGTTCCTGGGGAGGTGGGGAGGAAGTTAAGGGCCCTGGTGCCCAAAAACTAGGTGCAGGTGGTCGAGGGATAGGAGGGACTGGTGTGCCTTTGTGTTGCAGGCATCTCTAGCTCACAGGAATGAGGGGACATGAAAGCCTAGCTTCCAGGACACTCTCCTTTCGCCATGCACTACCCCAATCCCATGTCTTTCCAGCAGGCCTCTGGGCCAGTCCCTCCCAAGGCACCAGCGCCACGTTGGCAACACTGGCATGATGCCCACGCCCACTGACACTGTCCCTGCCCTGGGTGGACCCAGGATTTCCATGCATCTTATTCCTCAAGACCACAGTGTTTCAACAATGGCTCAAAATAGAGTCTGTTGGGGAGGCGGCAGGACAACAGTCTGCACCCATTGCATCTGCGGGTAGACCCCTGGCTGGATACAGAGTGTGACAAGGGACATGGTGTCCATCTGGTTGGCTTGCATTCTATTCCCCCAAACTCAGCCACAAACTCACTGTCTCACAGCCTTGTGCACGCACCATTTATCACTTGGACTCACAGCACTCAGATGGCCCCACTTACACACACACACATACACGCTCTCTCTCTCTCTCTCAGAGCCCTCAGCACACTCGACTGCACCCTAACGATTACACTAAGGCCAATGAACACAGGTGGTAAAAGACTCCTGCCCCATCTCTCATACACACACCTCTCCCACAGGTTGAGTGAGTCGGCTTCCTGTTTGGCCCCGCACCCCTGGGTCTGAGCTAGGGCACTGGGAAGTGAGATGTGGGACCCAAGAATAGGGCAGAGTCAAGGCTACTGCAGGGGGCTGACTTTCGGGGAGGGTCCTCTGGCCCTCAATTTCTGCAGAGAGACCTAGAAAGCAGGACAGAGATGGTGACAGAGAAACAGTGTCAGAGACCCAGAAGCAGGGAGGAGTCTGGCCCTGAGTGGCTGTGAGCCCTCCCTTCCCAACTCTGTGCCTTGAGTCTCCTAGAAGCCATGGTAGAGTCAGAAATTTCTCAAGACGCCAAACCCTGACCCCAATAGTACCCCAATTCCCTTTGTCCCCAGCGCCAGAGGCAAGGGATGCTGGGGTCCCAGCCCGGAGGGGAAGTGGCCCAGTCCGCCCTGGAGCCTCCCACTCCCAAAATAGAGCTGAGTTTGTCTTTGGCTGAAAGCTAAATATTTGTGAGCCGGGCAAGCGGCCTCAGACCCCGTCCCTCCTCCTTGGTTCCCTCTCAGGCCTGGGCTCAGTTCCCCTGGTCAGCCCCCCCACACGCACAGGCTGGCCTCCTCCTTTCTCTCATAGCCTGCCTCCTCTCCTCCACACACCAGCTCACAGGCCCAGCCCCCTCCCCACACAACCAGGCAAGATCCTGCCTGGGCTACGAGTCCCAGGAGACAGGACCCCTAATGAGCTATACCCAGTTGCTGCTCTGTGCCCACTCAGCCAGTCCTCTCTGCCTTCTATCTCTGCTGCCAGCTTATGTATTTCCTACCTCTCTCTCCTCACTACCCCTCGTCCCCCTCCCTCTCCCCCTCCCCTCCCCCCTCCTTTCTCATCTTTCTTTTCCACTCCTCACAGTCAGTGGTGGCCTTAGCTGAACCTCTAGGTAGGGGTCCAATGCTGTCTTCTGGACCTCAATCCCCTCTCACCCTCTTTTCACTGCCCTCGAACCCTGGCCCTATTCTTCCCTCCCTTTCTCCTGCCCTTGCTTCCCCTTTCTTGGACCCACTCCTCCCCTCTCCGCATTCAGGGGAAGGACCCCCTGGAATTTGGGACAAAGGCACCAGAGGCTACTATCTAATGTGGAGTTGGAGGGAGGGTGGGGTGGGCCAAAGGACTAGGGACCATAAGGTTGTGGGTCTGAGTTTCCTGGGGGATGAAGAGGGGACAGTTACCCTCAAGGCAGCGAAGGCGCCATTCCTTGGGGCTGCCGGGAACGGGTCCCAAGGGAGCAGGCAGGGATGGAGAGAGGCTGAGCCGGGAGGAGAGAGAGAGAAGGACGGAGGGAGGGAGATATGGGAAATGGCGAGGAGAAGCGATCTTTTAAAGGTTAGAAGGGGGACTGGGGTGGTGGGGGGTGGCGGGGTGGGGGGCTGCTCTCTGTCTGTAGGGATCCACCCTCTAATTACAGCTTTCCCAGTGGAGAAGGCTCCAGATCCAATGAGGAGGGTGAGAGAGGGAGGCAGAGGGTCCAAATTTCCTGCTCCATTTGCTGAGCTCCCCAAAGAAGGGATCAGGGAGGGAGAGGAGAAAAAGGGGCGCCCATGGAAGGGGTGGGAAGCAGGAAGAGGGGAGAGCAACACGGGCAAGTTGTCAGGGCTTCCTCGCGGGGGCTGCTGAGGGGAGAGGTTAAAGGGATGGTGGACCCCGGTGTCCTACACATGGCAGCAGTCCCATAGGCATCTGTGGGCACCCCTCCCAGAGCTCCCCAGTGTCATGTACCTGGGGAACCTGGGGCTGGCTGTCCCGAGTCTCTCCTCTCTGGAGGTCTGGCAGGGAGAGTGCAGGAAACGGGCGGCCTGAGGGTGCTGGAAGGGATCCGCTGTCTCCCAGGCCAGCTCCACTCCTGTTCCCACTCAGGCTCCGGTCCTACAGTTCTACTCTGACTCCAGAGTCCTTGCTGCTGCTCGGCGGCTGCTGCTTCTGCTACTGCTGCTGCCTAGGCTGCTGCTGCCCGCCGCTGCTGAGGAAAGGAACAGGAGGGAAAAGGAACAAACCCCAAACCACTAATTAGAGATCCAGGGGGGGGATGGGGGGTTGGGGACGACACTCACACACAGAGACTGGAACGCACTGACATACACACTCATGGCCGAACACAGGGGTGATGCATGCACACGTACACACAGTACCACTCACATGGGTACAGCCACTATCATGAATGAACACAGACGGACACACACAAATGCACACAGTGACACACTAGAGGCACACGTACCATACCCACCCCAGCTGACCATGCAGAGGCTTGCTTCCCCAGTCACCCACCTGCCTCTAGATCAGGACAGCAGTGTGTACGTGCCCCTGTGTGTGTGTACGTGCCCGTGTGTGTGTGCATGTGTGTGTGTTTGTGTATGTTGTGTGAAGAGGGATGAAAGGTTCTGAGGTGGAGGTTTCTCCTGCCTAAACTTTTAGTGTCACTGAGGTAGGTTCCAGAGCAAGGCCTGGAGGAAGGGTTGAAGAGTTGGGAAAGGCTTGGTATTGGCTTGGGGTCCCTCAGTCTTCCAGTGCCTCAGTTTCACTGTTTGGAGGTCATACCTAGGCCTACCTCACTTCCTGGGGCAGAACCTGGATCTTGTTGATGAAGAGAAAATTTAAGACAGGCAGGAGTGAGGGTGGCGGTAGAAGGTCATTGGGTCAACTCATTCATGCCGACACCTAGCCCCTTTGGATTATTTCCCCCAAAAAGAAATACCCTAACCTCCATCATTCCTTGTCAGTTACCATCCCTGGGTAACCAAGTTACCATCTCTTAGAGGCCATGGTTTTTTGTTTTTTGTTTTTTGTTTTTTTTTTTTTGAGACAGAGTCTCGCTCTGTTGCCCAGGCTGGGGTGCAGTGGCCAGATCTCAGCTCACTGCAAGCTCCGCCTCCCGGGTTTAGGCCATTCTCCTGCCTCAGCCTCCAGAGTAGCTGGGACTACAGGCGCCCGCCACCTCGCCCGGCTAGTTTTTTGGATTTTTTTTAGTAGAGATGGGGTTTCACCGTGTTAGCCAGGATGGTCTCGATCTCCTGACCTTGTGATCCGCCCGTCTCGGCCTCCCAAAGTGCTGGGATTACAGGCTTGAGCCACCGCACCCGGCCGAGGCCATGGGTTTAATCTCCATCCTTTGGTGGGCAGTTCTCCTGAGTGATCTGACTTTCCTGGGAACTCCAGGTTCCCTTTCTCATTGCCATACATCAATTCCCTCTTCCACAGAAAGAACTGAAGTTAGAACTTAATAAGGACTTCCCAACTTTGACTTCCCATCAAAATAGGAAATAAGAGAAGGAAGGTCTTAAGAAGAGAAACCCAAAAAGTCTATTACCTGAAACCTGGGCCCTGGGCCCTGAGGTGTTTATGGGAGAGAGAGGACTGGGCAGCTAAGTGGTAGAACCGGCAGCTCTCCCACAGGGGGGCTTAGCCTGCTGGGGTTGTTTTGCAGGTTATTCCTTAACACACACCTCTCCCCCTCCCAGCTCTGCCTGTCAGGGGAATAAAGCCCCATCATTTCCACTCTCCTCACTCCGCAACACCATCCCCTCACTTTCTTGGAGTGCCCACTTCCTTGCTCCTTTTGCTCTCCCAGATCTCCACAGAAAAAGCTGGTAGGTGGCAGGAGCAGATGGAGGTCCAGGGAGGGTTGCACAGCAGTTTCGCCAGCAGACAGGGACGAATTTCAGGGTAGGGCCCAGGAGTTCTGGATGCTAGCCCCATGATTTGATTTACCCCAAGGAACTCTGGGAACCCAAGGTTTAGGGGAAGGGTTTGGGAACCAGGTGGCTGATAGACAAAGAAAAGGCAGCAAAAGAAGAAACAGAGCAAATGAAACAGTCCAAGAGAATCAAAAGAGCTATCACCAGGTATTAGAAAGAGAGAGGAAAGAGGAAAACAGAAGACCAGATGTGTGGCTTTAAACAAAACAACAACAACAAAAACAGAGCAGGAAAGAAACTAAAAAGGTAAAGAAACAGGCCCAGAGGAACAAAGATGGGGAGACAATGGCTTCGGAAGGACAAGGAAAATAGCCTGAGGCATAGCCAGGTCCAGAGGAGGAGGAGGAGAAGGAAGAGGAGGAGGAGGAGGAGGGTGGTTGTGTTGTGTTGCCAGGCAGGTGGGGGGGCGGGGATGGAGTATAAATAGCACATAATTGTGTCCGCTGATTACACAGGCCACCCCACCCGTCTGCCTGAGAGGAAGTGCCCGTGGTGGGGTGTCCCTGTGACCTCGTGGTCTCCCCCTTGTTGGGGGAGTCTGAGACTGAGGTGCCAGATGGATTTCCGGGGCCCCGAACTCAGAAGTTGGGAAAGAGAAGCTTTAGAGAAATTCTGTATCACCAGCAGAAAAGCCCAAGCCCAGTTAGATCAGGCAGGAAACTGAGGCAGAGGAGAAAGTCTAGACTCTAAAGAAGAGATAGCAGGTGAGGAGGGGATTGGGACTCAGATTAGATGAGAGAAGAAAGGAAGAGACTGAAGGGGAAAAGGAGGAAGGGTGGAAAGATGAATGGACAGACAGGGCTGGGGAGAGGGGTTGGAAGGAAGGGTCACCTTCTCACTCCCCGTGTGGGCTTTAATCCCTACCCAGGAAGGGGCAGATCCTATGAGTGCTTGGGAAATAAAAAGGAGGAGCAGAGTCCCAGGAAGATGTGAGCCAGGGCCCCTGATGTGTCAACATAGGACACCCTCTGGACACAGAGCCTGTTCCCCACCAGAGATCAGCACCAAAGATAGGTAGCGGGGCTGCCTGAAGTCCCCAGTTGCTGCCCTCAGGACCCCCTGGGTTCTGACTTCTCCATGTCCTTTTAAAAAATAGTCCTGCAGCCAAGCTGAGGCTCTGGCGTTCCTGGGTCCAGCTCCCTAGTTTCCTTCCCAGGGCCCTGAGGGGCTGGGGGCAGCAATTGGAAGTCCTAACCAAGGACCTACCTCCACCCTCTCAGGCCTCCCTCAGCCCAGCCTCCCAGGGGGTGGGGCAGCCCAGGCAGAGGCGCCATGTGGCAGGGGCGGGTAGAGGCTGCGGCTCTGGTCCTTCCAGTATAAACCCCCTAGGCATCTGGTTTCTATCCACCACCCCCCACCACCCTGGGGGCCCCTCAGCCTCCGCCCACGGCCACCCAGACGCTGAGCTCCAAGGGATGGATGCCCCAGAAGGAAGGGGTGGGATGATGCCTTTCTGATATCCCAATGCCAGGACTGGGCTGAACCACAGGAACCACTCCCTTCCCGCCCTCCCCTAGGAGAATCAGGGTGGGCTTTCTAGGTCAGAGGGGGTTGAATCTGGCACCTGCCTCAGTTCTCCAAATGATTTTGGATCTTTTTGGAAAGATCAGTGGGGTGAAAACAGAAGCAAAACTGGGCAGAGTGGGGCCAGGTGCAGTGGCTCACGCCGGTAATCCCAACGGTTTGGGAGGCCGAGGTGGGTGGACCACCTGAGGTCAGGAGTTTGACACCAGCCTGGCCAGCATGGTGAAACCCCGTCTCTACTAAAAATACAAAAATTAGCTGAGCGTGGTGATAGGTGCCTGTAATCCCAGCTACTCAGGAGACTCAGGCAGTAGAATCACTTGAACCCGGGAAGTGGAGATTGCAGTGAGCTGAGATCACGCCATTGCACTCCAGCCTGGGCAACAAGACCAAAACTCCATCTCACAAAAAAAAAAAAAAAAAAAACTGGGGAGAGTGGGAGACCTGTACCCTCTATTCCCAAGGGATGCTACCTCCGTCGTCCACACCATCGCCCTCTACCACTCTTCTAGGTTGGGCTGTCTCTAAGAGCCTCGTCCAAAGGGACTCCCACCTTTTCACTGTTGCTGTTATAGGAGGTTTGACTACCCTAGGGAGAATCACCAGAGAATAGTGAGCAGAGCCCCTGAAACAGAGACTGACACATGCACTAATACATACCTGATGAGGGACACATTCATATCTGCATACTTGCACACACACAAGGTGACACATAATTCATACACATTTGTACTATGCAGGCATCCATATTGACAGACACTGATATATACATATACAGATAATGCTTACCCCAAGACACCCTAACCCCCAATCATAAAAATGCACACACCAGTATATATATATATATATATATATACACATCGTACAGACTCACAACCACCTGGACTACTCCCTACATGGACTCCCAGACACCCATCAACACACACATCTACACATGTGGCAAATGTCACATACATACACCCAGGGCTATCATTACAACTTTACAGCTCTGGAGATCTCTGAGGTCTCCTAAAGGGCATTTGGGAACCTCTTTCCCTATAAGGATCTGGGGATAAGGGTGATATGGAGGCCAATGCCAGTCCCACAAATTGCTGCCTCCAACTCCTACTAGTATAAGAAGCTCCAGTGTACCTTTAGGTACTGTTGGTCCAATACTCCACACACACACCAGAGTTCAGAAACCCAGATGGCCCAGCAAACACCCTGGCCCTGGGGAACCCCAGCATCCCTACCCCCACCCAGGCCCCCGCTGCTCTGCGGCCCCGCTGACTCATCTCTCCCTCTGTGGAGCTCCCCAACCACAGGGGCCTGGAAGAGAAGCTTGGAAAGTTGCGCTCATGTCCCGGGCCCCTGGTCTGGCCACTACCCGCCCATGCACCCAGCCCAGCCCTTGTCTCCAGTGGATACTCCAGCGACAGAGAACATAGAGGGGACAGGAAAGAAGAAGGCACCCAGAGATGGAAACAAAAAGACACAGGAGAGACAAAGAGGAAACAAATGGTGGGCATACAGATGAGAGACCCTGAGGATCAGCTACTAGTCTGTTGGGTCCTCCAAGAGCAATGGGGCTGATGACCAGGAAAGCTTGCTCCTTGGGTTGAAGGAACATCCACTCATGGCCTCAGGATTTAGAGACTGCCGAGTGCCTTGACCCAGCATTTCTGACACTAGGCTCAGCGTACTTGGGGAAGAGGATCCAATTTTAGGAGGCAAAGCTGAGGACACGGGGTAGAAGGAAAGCTTTTAAGAGGCTGGCAACCTTTGTATAGGACAGCTTGGAAAAGGAGCTCCTCATCCCAACAAATATGTACACAAATTTACAGGTACAGACAGACTACAACTTCCCTCCCTCTCTGCTAGGTCTCCCCATCCCCTCTTCCAGCACCAGGGCTACAAGGCAGGACTTCTGCGACTGGCTCTGGCTCCCCTCTTCCCTGAACCTTGGGTTCCTTCATTGATATTGAGCCCTGATATAATTCAGCAGCTTTAGGAGAGGCAGATCAGAATCAGAAACAGAAGTACCATGTAAGGAGGAGGAAGGAAACTGGATGGCAGGGGACAAAGAGGAAAATGAAAGGAAGGGGAAGACTGAGGTCTGATTCTGAAACAAGGGACCTGTCCTGGATGCCTCTGTCTAAAATGGGACAACATTGAATTAAGTAAGAACCTAGTCATCTCTAGAAAATGACCCTTTGTAAAAATGACCCTAGAATCTGATCCATGAAATATACTAGTGTCTTTCATAACAAGAACTTGGGGTGATGGAGTTCTGATCACATCATCCCTAGGAGTGAGGCTGAGCAACTCAAGGGGATGGTCCTTCAAAATCCTAAATACAGACTGAGTGAGGTGGCTCACACCTGTAATCTCAGCACTTTGGGAGGCCGAGGTGGGTGGATTACCTGAGGTCAGAAGTTGGAGACCAGCCTGCCCAAAATAAAATTAGCTGGGTGTGGTGGCATGTGCCTGTAATCCCAGCTACTCGGGAGGGTGAGGTAGGAGAATCACTTGAACCTAGGAGGCAGAGGTTGCAGTGAGCCGAGATCGCACCACTGCATTCCAGCCTAGGGGACAAGCGAGACTCCATCTAAAAAAAAATAAAAAATTCCTAAAAATACACACCTCTCCCCGCTTTATCTGGCCTGCTGTGTTCTTCATGGGAGCACAGATTTTTGAGATGTGGAATGAACCTAAAGAACATTCTTTCATTCAACAAACGTTCAGAAAGCACCTACTTTGTGTCAAGCACACTGGGCTAGACTTAGGCATGCGATAACAAGCAAGACAGACTCATCCCTTCACCTCACAAACTAACCAGCAACTAATACAGAAGAGTAGGAAGTATCTCGATAGAATAAATACTGGGGAGCTGGGCGCAGTGGCTCATGCCTGTAATCTTAGCACTGTAGGAGGCTGAGGTGGGCAGATCATGAGGTCAAGAGTTCGAGACTAGCCTGGCCAAGATGGTGAAACTCCATCTCTACTAAAAATACAAAAATACTTAGCTGGGTGTGGTGGCGGGTGCCTGTAATCCCAGCTACTTGGGAGGCTGAGGCAGAAAATTGCTTGAACCTGGGAGGCGGGGGCTGCAGTGAGCCGAGATCATGCCACTGCACCCCAGCCTAGACAACAGAACGAGACTCCATCTCAAAAATAAATGAGTAAATAAATAAATAAATAATAAAAATAAAATAAAATAATAAGTACTGGATGTTATAGGAGACAAAAGGGTAAATCTAAGCCAGTGTTGGCGGGGTGAAATTAAGGAAGGCTTCCTGGAAGAAAGGATGACTAAGTAAAGAAACTGAAGGACGAATCAGAGTTATCAAGTAAAAAAAGGAAGTGTGGCCCCGGCGCAGTGGCTCATGCCTGTAGTTCCAGCACTTTGGGAGGCTGAGGTGGGTGGATCACATGAGTCCAGGAGTTCGAGACCAGCCTGGGCAACATGACAAAACCCCATCTCTGGCCGGGCGCGGTGGCTCAAGCCTGTAATCCCAGCACTTTGGGAGGCCGAGACGGGCGGATCACGAGGTCAGGAGATCGAGACCATCCTGGCTAACACGGTGAAACCCCGTCGCTACTAGAAAATACAAAAAACTAGCCGGGCGACGAGGCGGGCGCCTGTAGTCCCAGCTACTCGGGAGGCTGAGACAGGAGAATGGCGTGAACCCGGGAG
>NW_016823424.1:96192-111759 GCF_001698545.2 Rhinopithecus bieti | reverse complement strand
CCATCTCTACAAAAAATACAAAACAAAAAACAAAACAAAAAACCATACCCTGGGTGACAGAATGAGACCTTGTCTTAAAAAAAAAAAAAAAAAAAAAAAGCCGGGCACGGTGGCTCAAGCCTGTAATCCCAGCACTTTGGGAGGCTGAGACGGGCGGATCACGAGGTCAGGAGATCGAGACCATCCTGGCTAACACGGTGAAACCCCGTCTCTACTTAAAATACAAAAAACTAGCCGGGCGAGGTGGCGGGCGCCTGTAGTCCCAGCTACTCTGGAGGCTGAGGCAGGCGGAGCTTGCAGTGAGCTGAGATCCGGCCACTGCACTCCAGCCTGGACGACAGAGCAAGACTCCGTCTCAAAAAAAAAAGAGGAAGAGTGTTGTAGGCAGGGGGAAGAGTATATGCAAAGGCTCAGAGGTATGAGGGATTAACAACTTTTGAGATGCTGAAAATTGAATGTGAGTGCAACACAGAGTGCAGGCTGATGGAGAAGTTCTAATAAGCTATGCAAGGGGCCTAGACTTGATCCAAAGGCAACATAGGAGAATACTTGTATATTAGAGAAACAACTGACTTCAGAGAGGAGAATGAAATAGGGGCTTAGAGCCAGGCGGTTCTGGGTAAATCAGGCATTTACAATGGTGCAAGCTTGGGTAAGCTATTTAACCTTTGAGGCCTAAGATTCCTCTCCTGTTGAAAGGGACAATGTAATATGGTAACCTCCCAGGGTTGTTACAAGGATTAGCAATAATACATGTAGAGTTCTTAGCACAGTGTCTGGCACTTAGTAGTTTCTCCATAAATGGTGTCTATCAGTATTGTCACAGTTGGGAGAAGGGCAAAATTGGAAGCAAGGAAACAATCTGTTGCAGCAGTCCAAGCAAGATGTGGGAAGGTGTGGCCTGCAGTAGCAGAGAGGATGAGCAGAAGTCAATGAAGGGGGCCAGCACGGTGGCTCACACCAGCACTTTGAGAGGCCAAGGTGGGCAGATCACTTGAACCCAGGAGTTTGAGACCAGCCTGGCCAATATGGTGAAACCCCTTCTCTACTTAAAAATGCAAAAATTGGCTGTGCCAATTTTTGGCACATGCCTGTAATCCCAGCTACTTGGGAGGCTGAGACATTAGAATCGCTTGAGCCTGGGAGGTGGAGGTTGCAGTGAGTAAGAGATCACGCCACTGCTCTTCAGCCTGGGCAACAGAGACAGACTGTCTCAAAAAAATAAAAATAAAAAAATAAGTCAATGGAGGGGTGATATTGAGGATGTGAGGTGGAGAGGACTTGGTGTCCAGTGGGATGTGAGGGGTGAGTAGTCACAGATGACTTCCCTTGATCTATGTGTTGATGTGTGTGCTTGCACACAGGATGTGCAGGCATTTTAGAGGTGTACCTATTCAGTTCTGAGAATGGTTCTTGACAGTTGCTGGATCTGGCCAACAGAGTGAAGGGCCAGGGCAGTATCTGAGGACCTGGCCTGCAGTTTCCCAGAAGAATCCCTGCCTCTGCCCTCTGCCCCAATCCCTCCTGAACTATTTCCTTTCCCTCTTTTCACCCATGTCTCCCTCCCCCCACATTCCATCACCTTCCCTACATAGGAACCCGCTGTAAGTTCTAAGCCTACCTAGGCCCACTCTTTCCCTTCCTTCCTTTTTCCACTGCCTCAGATAATGAGGGTCCTTGGAACTCAGCTACCAACATTACCACCTCCTCCCCGCACAGCCTCAATGGGACGCCCCTCTCTAGATTTCAAAGCACTGTTCAACGTCCCCATCCACCCCACCCCACGTGGACGTGTGAGGCAAGAAGCACAGTTGAAGCTGAGGCAGGATGGGGGAGTCTCAGCCCCCAGCCACAGCTGTGGGAGAGATAGGCACCCTCAGACGGACAGAACAGGTCGTGAGCTCCGGGGCTGCTGGGAGGTCTCTCGCGGCCTAGGCCGGGCTCAGGGCCGCCAGGGATCTCGCCTCCCTCCCGTGCCTCAGTGTCCCCGCGCGGCCGAGGGGCGGGCAGCCGGGGGGCGGGGAGCGGGCGGGGCCGGCCGGGCCAGGCGCCCGGGCAGGAGGCAGCTGCATATCTGCGGTCCCGACCACAATTGCTGGGAGTCGCGTCCCGGAGACTGGCGGCGCTGACTCTGCCCGCTGCGGCCGCCGCGCCGATTAGAGCCCGAGAGGGAGCGCCAGCCCGGGGAGGGGCGGCGGCGGGGAGCTCCGGATGCCCCTTCGCCTCCGCCCAGCCAGCGCCCCCCGCTGCCCGGCCCAGTCCTTTTTCAGCCGCGGGAACCCAGGACTGGAGTCCTGCGTCTTCGGTCGTAGCTTTCTCGAGGCTGCATCCGAGCTTCTTCCTCCGGATCCTGCAGTGCCCGAGGTCCCGACGGTGTTAACATCCCGTTGACCCCAGCCTGCCAGTCTCTCATGCCCTTTCTCTTCCCCATCAACCCACACAGAGAGGAGTCAGGATCTCAGAGCTCCCCCATTCTCATATCCTCCGCTTCCCAACGCACCCTCTAGGCAAAAGCCCTTCCAAGCGAAGAAGGAGGTCAGAGACGCAGAGGACGGGCTTTCCAGGGCCAGAGCACCCCCTGCTGGCTGGCCCGAAGTCCCTCCCCCTCCCCGTCCAGCTGTGATCTCCAGCTGTGGTGGCTGAGAAGAGCTGGCTCCTTTGATCTAGGAGCGTGGCAACCCCCTCCAGGCGCCCCATTAACCTCCATTATCCCAATTAGGCAGCCCTCCCAGTCCTGGATCCAAGCTTCAAAGCCCCCTCAGTTGGGAGAAAAGGGAGCTGAATCGTAGGCCCCCTACCTCCCCACCAAGCCACACCACTTTCAGACAAGATCCAGGTGCTCTGGTCTCCAGCTTGTGTACATGATAGCAGGGCCAGAAGAGGGATCCTCAGGGGCCACCCTGGTCCCAATCCTGAAACTTCATTAAAAAGAGAAGCAGATAGTCAAGGGGACCCTCTTTTGCTGGCCCATTTTCCTGCATTCAATGATTTCAGTGGCAGCATCCAGGTTACTGGCTGACCTGAGCTTCCTATCAACTTATCCAGCTTTATCCTGTGGAAAGGGGAGCCAAGAGCCAACCCTCTCCTCCCTTAATCCTATCTCAACACTCCCTTCCTCCCTCCCTCCTGGAACAATTTCCGCTGGGGGAGCCAGAGCAGGGCCCAGCACAGTGGCCACTTCCTGGAACATTTTCCTGTATCCGAAACCGCGGCTCCCTCCCCAGGGACCGGCTGATCAAGGCCAGATGGGAGCAGGGATGGGGGAGGAGGAGAGGGAGCCAGACTCTCACCATCACCCCCTCCCAACACATATGCACACCACAGGAGCCCCTGCCCTGACACACAGAGGCTGACACAGGCATATACCACATGTCACAGTCACACCATGGGCATTCATGGGGACACATGAACCACAGAGGTCAGGTCTTAGAAGAAGTTAACACACCCATAGATGATCACACTCTCTCTCTACCTGGCCCTCTAAAGTGTCCTTGGACCCTAGGCCTTCCTTGCCAGATAAGGAGACTTTAGGAATCCAAGAACACTGGCACAGGATAAAAGGCGGACCTCAATTAACAGAGGAGACAGAGACATCTAATGTGTCCAGCCAGACAACACCCACCATCCCACTCTACTTCTAGATGATGCTCAGGCCTGCCTAACCCATCTCTCCAGGATCCTGGGAACTGGGGTAGAGGAAGGCTGTGGGGGCTTCTTCTCAAGTGCTACCTTCAGAGCACTTTCTAGTTGCTTCCAGATTCTTGGAGAAGATGCATACGATGTCTAGTCGGCTCACTCATGGCAGCCAAAGGACAAAGAAGGGGGAATAATGTGTGCAGCTGCAGGGAGCTCTGGGAGCCTGGAGGAGGAAGGAGAACCAGAGTAACTCCTGGGGACAGAGAGGAACCCTAGGGATTTTGTGGTCTTACTGGTGACATACTGCCCCCAACACTGCTCCTCCTGATCTCTTCTATCTCAGCCCTGGTGACTGAGAAGAAGAGGATAGGGATTGTGCCCCCAGCTCAGCCCATTCTTCAACCATATTATCTTCTGCCAGTAATCCGAGCACATTTCCAGTACAAGACCCTAAATTTTCCTTTTTCTAGATAGAGTCTTGCTCTGTCACCCAGGTTGGAGTGCAGTGGCATGATCTCAGCTCACTGCAACCTCCACCTCCTGGGTTCAAGCGATTCTCTTGCCTCAGCCTCCCGAGTAGCTGGGACTATAGGCATGCGCCACCACTCCTAGCTAATTTTTGTATTTTTAGTAGAGATGGGGTTTCACTATGTTGGCCAGGCTAGTCTCAAACTCCTGACCTTAGGTTATCCACCCACCTTGGCCTCCCAAAGTGCTGGGATTACAGATGTGAGCCACCACCCGGCCCTGATGACCCTAATTTTTACATCCCTCATTTGTCTTTTACTGGAAAGGGCACAGATTTGTGCATGGATACAATATGGAACAGAGCTATGGAAAAGCTGAGGATGGAGATACATAGTCTTGTCTTTCCTGGAACATATCACTGGTTTAGGGAAATATTTGAAACTGGAAAGTTCCAGAAAATCTGGGATGCATGGTTACCATGAAGGGATGAGGGACTGACTATATAATCATAAGAACCAAAGCTAATCAGGATGGCCAAAAGTCCTTGTGTTCTTTCTTCAGTTTTGTAGCCCCGTTAGAAGGTATATCTTCCTTTCCCAAGCTCACCTGGGGAGGCAATACCTCAAGCCATCTTTACTCACATGTTTAATGGTTTGCCTCCAACTATCCAGAAGTTATTTATTTATTTATATTTTTGTAGAGACAGGGTCTCCCTATGTTCTCCAGCTAGTCTTGAACTCCTGGGCTCAAGCGATCCTCCCACCTCAGCCTCCCAAAGTGCTGGGATTACAAGCATAACCCACCATGCCTTGCCCAGAAGTCCTTTATGTGGTATAACCATCATTGTCTATCTTCTTTTCAGCTTGTAACTTTTTGCTGTAGCTCCAATACAGAGAAGACTATTCATCAATTTGGTAGTCAATGGCATTTACTGAGTGGCCCCTTGGGTGAAATACTATAGAGAAAATGCTGCATACAACTCTCAGTTCTTGCTCTTTAGGAGTTTAGTAGTGTGGTTAGGGAAAAGAGATACAGGAAAAAACTAGGGGCCAGGCGTCATGGCTCCCACCTGTAACCCAGCACCGTGGGAAGCCAAGGTGGGTGGATTACCTGAGGTCAGGAGTTTGAGACCAGCCTGGCCAACATGCTGAAACCCCGTTTCTACTAAAAATACAAAATAATTAGCCAGGCTTGGTGGCGAGTGCCTGTAATCCCAGCTATTCAGGAGCCTGAGGCAGGACAATCACTTGAACTCAGGAGGCAGAGGTTGAAGTGAGCCGAGATCGCGACATTGCACTCCAGCCTCCAGCCTGGGTGACAAGAGCAAGACTCCGTCTCAAAATAACAAAAACAAAAAACAAAAAAAAGAAAGAAAGAAAGAAAAGAAAAAACTATGGACCATATTTGAAGGCACAGATGACTCACTTTACTCCTCAATGCCTCTATTTCCTCATTCAAAAATGAAGGAATTTGCCGGGCGTAGTGGCATGTGCCTGTAATCCCAGCTACTCAGGAGGTTGAGTTACGAGGATGGCTTGGGGCCAGAAGTTCTAGACCAGCCTGCACAACATGACTTTTTTTTTGTTTTTTTTGAGACAGATCACCCAGGCTGGGGTGCAATGGCGCAATCTTGGCTCGCTGCAACCTCCGAGAAGGCCATCTCTAAAAAAAAAAAGGAAGAAGTAGTAATTTGGCTATGTCTAATTGAGAACCACTAGTCTCCATGATCTTTTAGGTCCCTTTCTGATTTACCGCAGGAATTAGTTAATAAAGAACACATTAGGCCAGGCATGGTGGCTCACGGCTGTAATCCCAGCACTTTAGGAGACCGAGGTGGGTGGATCACCTGAGGTCAGGAGTTCAAGACCAGCCTGGCCAACATAGTGAAACCCTGTCTCTACTAAAAATACAAAAATTATTCGGGCATGTTAGCACACACCTGTAGTCCCAGCTACTTAAGAGGCTGAGGCAGGAGAATCGCTCGGACCCAAGAGGCAAAGGTTGCAGTAAGCCAAGATTGCACCACTGCACTCCAGCCTGGGTGACAGAGCAAGACTCCGTCTTAAAAAATAAAAATAGGCCGGGTGCGGTGGCTCATGCTTATGATCCCAGCACTTTGGGAGGCCCAAGCAGGCGGATCACTTGAGGTCAGGAGTTCGAGACCAGCCTGACCAACATGGTGAAACCCCGTCTCTACCAAAACTACAAAAATTAGCCAGGTGTGGTGGCAAGAGCCTGTAATCCCAGCTACTCAGGAGGCTGAGGCAGCAGAATTTATTGAACCCAAGAGGCGGAGGTTGCAGTGAGCCCAGATCCCACTACTGCACTCCAGCCTGGGCGACAAGACTGAGACTCCATCTCAAAATAAATAAATAAATAAAACACATTAATATGTTAAGCAAGAAAAATCAATCAGGCGTGGTGGCTCAAGCCTGTAATCCCAGCACTTTAGGAGGCTCAGGTGGGTGGATCACCTGAGGTCAGGAGTTCGAGACCAGCCCGACCAACATGGCAAAACCCCATCTCTACTAAAAATACAAAAATTAGCCGGGCGTGGTGGCAGGCGCCTGTAATCCCAGCTGCTCTTCTCAAGGAGAATCTCTTGAACCCGGGAGGCAGAGGTTGTAGTGAGCTGAGATCACACCATTGACTCCAGCCTGGGGGACAGAGCGAGACTCTGTCTCCAAAAAAAAATAAATAAATAAAAGAAAAGAAAAATCACATCATCAATTCAATGGATGCTAAGAAGACATTTGACAAAAGTCAAGATGGCTATTCTTAATGAAACTCATTTAAAAAAAAAAAAACAGTATTCAACAAATGATAGAGATTACCATTTTAGGATCCTTCTTTGAAGGTGAAATGTGTTTTCTTTTTCTTCTTCTTCTTCTTTTTTTTTTTTTTTTTCTGAGACGAGTTTGCTCTTTTTGCCAGGCTAGAGTGCAATGGCACAATCTCGGCTCACCACAACCTCCCACCTCCTGAGTTCGAGCAATTCTCCTGCCTCAGCCTCCGGGAGTGGCTGGGATTACAGGCATGTGGACACCACGCCTGGTAATTTGTATTTTTACTTAGAGGACGGGTTTTCTCCATGTTGGTCAGGCTGGGACTCAAACTCCCGGACCTCAGGTTGATTCACCCGGCCTCGGCCTCCCAAAGTGTTGGGATTACAGGTGTGAGCCATGGCGCCCCAGCTTGGAAATGTGGTTTTCTTAGAGCTGGTGGGAGGCGAGGTATAAGAAAGGTGGTAGGGAGGGCCGGGTGCAGTGCTCACGCCTGTAATCCCAGCACTTTGGGAGGCCGAGGTGGCGTGGATCACGAGGTCAGCAGGATGGAGACCATCCTGGCTTAACACGGTGAAACTCCGTCTCTACTAAAAATTACAAAAAAAACTAAACCGGGCGTGGTGGCGGGCGCCTGTAGTCCTAGCTACTTGGGAGGCAGAGGCCAGGAGGAACGGCGTGAACCCAGGAGGCGGCAAGCTTGCAGTGGGTAGGTGGCTGATTCCTTTTTTTTTTTTTTTTTTGAGCACGGAGTCTCTCTCTCTCTGTCGCCTAGGCTGGAGTGCAGTGGAGGGATTCTGCTAACTGCAAACTCTGCCTCCTGGGTTCAAGCAGTTCTCCTGCCTCAGCTCCCAAGTAGCTGGGACTACAGCCGCGCGCCACCACGCCCAGCTAATTTTTGTATTTTTTTTTTTTTAGTAGAGATGAGGTTTCACCATGTTGGCCAGGATGGTCTCGATTTCTTGACCTCGTGATGGACCTGCCTCGGCCTCCCAAAGTGCTGGGATTACAGGTGTGAGCCATTCCGCCCGGCCCTTTTTTGTTTTGTCTTGTTATGTTTTTCTTTGAGACGGAGTTTTGCTCTTGTTGCCCAGGCTGGAATGCAGTAGCACCAGCTCAGCTCACTCCGCCTCCCGGGTTCAAGCTATTCTGCTACCTCAGCCTCCTGAGTAGCTGGGGTTACAGGCACGCACCACCATGCCCAGCTAATTTTTTTTGTATTTTTAGTAGAGACGGGGGTTTCGCCACGTTGGTCTCGAACTCTTAGCCTTAGATGATCCGCCCGCCTCAGGCTCCCAAAGTGCTGGGATTACAGTCGTGAGCCGCCTCGCTTTTTGTATTGTTTCTGTCTTGAAGCCCTCATGGTGGGGGTGTGCACCATAATCTTTTCAGAGCTTAGGATCTTTAAGGGTCTTAACTCTATCCAATTCAGCATATCGGAAAACAGGAATGTCAAGGCGTGCTGCAAATGAGAAAGGATTCCACAAAAATAAAACCCTCAGGGGAACGGGCAGTGTGCAAAGAGCTTCTTCCACCCTTTTCTAGACAAGCTCTTCCCTTGGGTCCACTGCCGTGGAGAATGAGAAAGGCTTATTACTACCACCAGGTGGCAGAAGTGAGCCGCTCAACAACACCGATTACCGACTGCTTGGAGCTCATGGCTGGAGGCAGAGTGTTGGCACCTTTTTTGCAGGGGGACAGTGGCAGAGTTGTCAGCGCTTGAGGCAAGGGCTGAGGTGGGAAAAAGTCTCAGAGTTATGGTACTTATTCTATCGTTCCCTACAGTCTTGGTACAGAGAGGGCAAACACAAGGTATCCTGACTCCTAGTCAGAGTTCAGCAAGTGCTGGTCTATTTCCTGCCCCACTAGCCTACCTGATTGCCTTTCACAGACATTTCCTAAGCATTTACTGTGTGCCAGGTATGTGCTAGAAGTGTACAATATAGTATTTAACAAGACGTGTGCAACCTAGTGAAAGACAGCTTGGTAAACACTACACTCATATGAGACTGAGAATCAGTTTGAGTAGTGCTTAAGTACACTCCCTTGGAAGTCAGAGTAGGGTGTGAATTAAAGTACCAATGCTTGCACCATCTATCTGAGCCTCAATCTCCTTGTGTATAAAATGGGAGTAGAACACCTTCAGAGTAGACTAAGATGATATATAAAAATTCACTGCCTAAGGAGAAAACATAAAGATCATTGCCTGCCATGTGGCAGTTATTACAAATGCCAATGCTCGGGTAGCAGTCCCCAGCTCAGTCTTGAGGAGACTTCTCAGAGAAGGGAACCACTGTGTAGAACTGTGAAGGATGAGTCTGGGTGCGGTGGCTCACGCCCATAATCCCAATACTTTTAGAGGCTGCAGTGGGCGGATTGCTTGAGGTCTGGAGTTTGAGACCAGCCTGATCAACATGGAGAAACTCCGTCTCTACTAAAACTACAAAATTAGGCTAGGCATGGTGGCTCATGCCTGTAATCCCAGCACTCTGGGAGGCTGAGGCGGGTGGATTGCCTGAGGTCAGGAGTTCGAGACCAGCCCCGTCTCTACTAAAAATACAAAAATTGGCCGGATGTGGTGGCTCACGCCTGTAATCCCAGCACTTTGGGAGGCCGAGGCAGGCAGATCATGAGGTCAAGAGATTGAGACCATCCTGGCCAACATGATAAAACCCCGTCTCTACTAAAAATACAAAAATTAGCTGGGCATGGTGGCACGCGCCTTTAGTCCCACCTACTCGGGAGGCTGAGGCAAGAGAATCGCTTGAACCAGGGAGGTGGAGGATGCAGTGAGCTGAGATCGCGCCACTCCAGCCTGGGCAAGAGAGTAAGACTCTGTCTCCGAAAAAAATAAATAAATAAATAAGAAATACAAAATTAGCTGCGTGTGCTGGCGCATGCCTGTAATTGCAGCTACTTGGGAGGCTGAGGCAGGAGAATTGCTGGAACTAGGGAGGCGGAGGGTTCGGAGAGCTGAGATCGTGCCATTGCACTCCAGCCTGGGCAACAAGAGCGAAACTCCATCTCAAAAAGAAAAAAAAGAACTGTGAAAGATGAATGGCAGATGTGTAACGGTCTGGTGGGGAAAAGGTGGCGGTAGGGGAAAGTGGGCCAGGAGGAGTAACACAGACAAACTCTAGAGAAGACGAATGTACACGCCCTACTTCACCAGCACAGGGACAGGATAGGCCCAGCTTCCCATAGTGGAGGCTAGCATGGTCTGGATTCTCTCCTCAAATCAACATGCATTTGGTGAGCACCTGTTAGGAACTTCTTTCAAGAGTTATAAGAGTTGGCTGGGCACAGTAGCTCATGCTTGTAATCCCAGCATTTTCGGGAGGCTGAGGGGGGCAGATTACCTGAGATCAGGAGTTCGAGACCAGCCTAACCAACATGATGAAACCCCATCTCTACTAAAAACACAAAATTAGCCAGGTGTGGTGGCACGCGACTGTAATCCCAGCTACTCGGGAGGCTGAGGCAGGAGGATCACTTGAACCTAGGAGGCAGAGGTTGCAGTGAGCCAAGATCGCACCATTGCTCTCCAGCCTGGGCAAGAAGACCAAAACTCTGTCTCAAAAAAAAAAAAAAAAAAAAGTTATAAGAGTTAATGAAGATAAGGCTGGGCACGGTGGCTCATGCCTATAATGCCTGCACTTTGGGAGACTGAGGCGGGTGGATCACCTGAGGTCAGGAGTTCGAGACCAGCCTGGCCAACATGATGAAACCCTGTCTCTACTAAAAACATACAAAAAATTAGCTGGGCGTGGTGGCACATGCCTGTAATCCCAGCTACTCGGGAGGCTGAGGCAGGAGAATCACTTGAACCTGTGAGGCAGAGATTACAGTGAGCCGAGATCACGGCACTGCACTTCAGCCTGGGAAACAAGAGGAAAAACTCCGTCTCAAAAAGAAAAAAAAAACAAAAAAACAAAAACAAGAGTTAATGAAGATAAATAAAGAGCCGACAGCTAAGCACAGTGATACACACCTATAGACCCAGCTACTCTGGAGGCAGAGGCAGGGGGAGACCTTGAGCCCAGTTCAAACATGCAGTGAGCTATAATAATGTCATTGCACTCCAGCCTGGGTGACACAGCAAGATGGATGGAAGGAAGAGAGGGAGGGAGGAAGGCAAGAATGAAGACAGGAGGGAGGGAGGGAGAGAGGGAGGGAGAAACGAAAGCAGGAAGGGAAGGAGGGAGGGAGGAAAGGAAGGAAAAGAAAATAAAAGAAAAAAACAAAAGAAGAAACAAAAGAAAAAACAAAAGAAAAGAAAAGAAGGGTTGGATGTGCTCACACATGCCTATAGTCCCAGAGGAGGATCGCTGGAGTCCAGTTTGAGCCCAGTTCCAGATCAGCAACATGATGAGACCTTTTTTTTTTTTTTTTTTGAGATGGGGTCTCATTCCCTCACTAGGGGTGGAGTACAACAGCGTAATCTTGACTCACTGCAACCTCTGCCTCCCAGGCTCAAACAATCCTCCTACCTCAACCTCCTGAGTAGCTGAGACCACAGGTGTGCACCACCACACCTGGCTAATTTCTTTGTATTTTTGGTAGAGACTGGGTTTCGTCATGTTGCCCAGGCTAGTCTTAAACTCCTAAACTCAAGCAGTCCACCCACCTCAGCCTCCCAAAGTGCTGGGATTACAGGCGTGAACCACTGCACCCGACGAGACCCTGTCTTAAGAAAAAAAAAAAGAAAAAAAAAGAGGCTGGGCACAGTGGCTCATGCCTGTAATCCCAGCCTTGGCCTCTGGAAGGCTTTGTGAAACCCCACCTCTAGTAAAAATACACACACACACACACAAAATTAGCCAGGCGTGATGGCATCCACCTGTAGTCCCAGCTAGTTGGGAAGCTGAGGTGGGAGAGTCGCCTGAGCTTGGGGAGATTGAGGTCGCAGTGAGCTGACGTCCTGTCACTGCACTCAAGGTCTAATCTTTGTTCTCAGAGAGCCCACAGAAACTTAAAAGAAGAAAAAGGAATGAAGAGTTATTGAAGGATGTGGAGCAGGGAGGTGAAAGGACCAGACTTTTATATCAGAATCGTCACCATGAGAAAGTATTACACAGAACTGTAAGATAACATGTTTGAGAATATTCATGACAGCTTTCTGGTTCAAGAAGTTAGTTCTTGGCCAGGCATGGTGGCTTCACACCAGTAATCCCAGCACTTTGGGAGGCCGAGGTGAGTGGATCACCTGAGGACAGCAGTTCAAGACCAGTCTGGCCCACATGGTGAAACACCATCTCTACTAAAAATATAAAAATTAGCTGGGCGTGGTGGTGGGTGCCTGTAATCCCAGTTACTTGGGAGGCTGAGGCAGGAGAATTGCTTGAACCCAGGAAATGGAGGTTGCAGTGAGCCAACACGGTGCCACTGAACTCCAGCCTGGGCAACAGAGTGAGACTATGTCTCAAAGGGAAAAAAAAAAGAAGCTAGTTCTCCATCTTGCAGGGAATACTATGCAAAAGTTAGAAGTGATAAACTAGGCCACGTGCAGTGGCTCACACCCGCAATTCCAGCATTCCAGCACTTTGGGAGGCTGAGGCAGGAGGATTGCTTGAAGCCAGTAGTTAAGAGACCAGTCTGGCCGGGCGCGGTGGCTCAAGCCTGTAATCCCAGCACTTTGGGAGGCCGAGACGGGCGGATCACGAGGTCAAGAGATCGAGACCATCCTGGCTAACACAGTGAAACCCTGTCTCTACTAAAATACAAAAAACTAGCCGGGCGAGGTGGCGGGCGCCTGTAGTCCCAGCTACTCTGGAGGCTGAGGCAGGAGAATGGCGTAAACCCGGGAGGCGGAGCTTGCAGTGAGCTGAGATCCGGCCACTGCACTCCAGCCTGGGCGACAGAGCAAGACTCCGTCTCAAAAAAAAAAAAAAAAAAAAAGAGAGACCAGTCTGCTCAACATAGCGAGACTCCATCTCTATGATAAAAAATAAAATAAATGAACTGATAAACTAGATATACCTATAGAAACATGGATAAATCTTTTTTTTGGTGGATGAAACTTTTTTTTATTTTTTTTTGAGACAGAGTCGAGTCTTGCTCTGTCACCAGGCTAGAGTGCAGTGGCACGATCTCAGCTCACTACAACCTCCACCTCCCGGGTTCAAGTGATTCTGGCCCACATGGTGAAACACCATCTCTACTAAAAATATAAAAATTAGCTGGGCGTGGTGGTGGGTGCCTGTAATCCCAGTTACTTGGGAGGCTGAGGCAGGAGAATTGCTTGAACCCAGGAAATGGAGGTTGCAGTGAGCCAACACGGTGCCACTGAACTCCAGCCTGGGCAACAGAGTGAGACTATGTCTCAAAGGAAAAAAAAAAGCTGGAACTACAGGCGGCACGTGCCACGACGCCCAGCTAATTTTTGTATTTTTAGTAGAGACAGGGTTTCACCATGTTAGCCAGGATGGTCTCAATCTCTTGATCTCATGATCGGTCCCCCCTCGGCCTCCCAAAGTGCTGGGATTACAGGCGTGAGCCACTGCAACCCACTGAAACATTTTATTTTATTTTAAATTTATTTTATTTTATTTTATTTTTTTGAGACGGAGTCTCACTCTGTCGCCCAGGCTGGAGTACAGTGGTGCCATCTCGGCTCACTGCAAGCTCTGCCTCCCGGGTTCATGCCATTCTCCTGCCTCAGCCTCCCGAGTAACTGGGACTATAGGAGTCTGCCACCACGCCCAGCTAATTTTTTGTATTTTTAGTAGAGATGGGGTTTCACCATGTTAGCCAGGATGGTCTTGATCTCCTGACCTCCTGATCCGCCTGCCTCAGCCTCCCAAAGTGCTGGGATTACAGGCGTGAGTCACTGTGCCCGGCTATTTTTAATTTTAGATTCGGGGGTACAAGTGTAGATTTGTTACCAGGGCATATTGCATGACGCTGGCCGGGCACGGTGGCTCATGACTGTAATCACAACACTTTGGGAGGCTGGTGGATCACCTGAGCTTAGAAGTTTAAGACTCACGCCTGTAATCCTAGCGCTTTGGGAGGCCACAGTGGGTGGATCACCAGAGGTCAAAAGTATGAGACCAGCCTGGCCAACATGGTGAAACTCCGTCTCTACTAAAAACACAAAAATTGCCGGGCGCGGTGGCTCAAGCCTGTAATCCCAGCACTTTGGGAGGCCGAGACGGGTGGATCACGAGGTCAGGAGATCGAGACCATCCTGGCTAACACGGTGAAACCCCTCTCTACTAAAAAATACAAAAAACTAGCCGGGCGAGGTGGCGGGCGCCTGTAGTCCCAGCTACTCTGGAGGCTGAGGCAGGAGAATGGCGTAAACCCAGGAGGCGGAGCTTGGAGTGAGATGAGATCCGGCCACTGCACTCCAGCCCTGGCGAAAGAGCGAGACTCCGTCTCAAAAAAAACAAAACAAAACAAAACAAAAAAACAAAAATTAGCTGGGCGTGGTGGCGGGTTCCCGTAATCCCGGCTACTCGGGAGGTTGAGGCAGGAGAATCACTTGAAGCTGGGAGGTGAAGGTTACAGTGAGCCGAGATTGTTCTATTGCACTCCAGCCTGGGCAACAGAGTGAGACTCCGTCTCAACAACAACAACAAAAAAGAAGCTCAAGACCAGCCTAAACAACATGGTGAGACCCCCACCCCCCATCTCTACTAAAAATACAAAAAAAGAAAAAAGAGGCTGGGTGCAGTGGCTCATGCCTGTAATCCCAGCACTTTGGTAGGTTGAGGCGGGCAGATCACCTGAGGTCAGGAGTTCGAGGCCAGCCTGGTGAACATGGCGAAACCCCGTCTCTACTAAAAAAAAATACAAAAATTAGCTGGGCATGGTGGCATATGCCTGTAACCCCAGTCTTGGGAGGCTGAGGCAGGAGAATCACCTGAACCCAGGAGGAGGAGATTGCCGTGAGCCGAGATGGCGCCTTTGCACTCCAGCCTGGGCAACAAGAGTGAAACTCCGTCTCTTGGGACTACAGGTACCCGCCACCTCGCCCGGCTAATTTTTTGTATTTTTAGTAGAGATGGGGTTTCACCATGTTAGCCAGGATGATCTCAATCTCCTGACCTTGTGATCCGCCTGCCTCATCCTCCCAAAGTGCTGGGATTACAAGCGTGAGCCACCGTGCCCGGCCACATATAACAAGCTTCTTTAAGTCAAACAATTCAATTGTTTCCGTCTCAGGGAAAAAAAAAAAAAAGAAAAAAGAAAAGAAAAGAACAAGGAAAAAGAAAAAAAGCTGGAAATGGCAGTGTGAGCCTGTGGTCCCAGTTACTTCAGAGGTTGAGATAGGAAGATTGTTTGAGCCTGGTGGGTGGAGATTGGAGTGAGCCAAGATCATGCCACTACACTCCAGCCTGGGTGACAGAGCTAGAAGACCCTGTCTCAACATCAACAACAGCAACGCCGGGCGCAGTGGCTCAAGCCTGTAATCCCAGCACTTTGGGAGGCCGAGACGGGTGGATCACGAGGTCAGGAGATCGAGACCATCCTGGTTAACACGGTGAAACCCCGTCTCTACTAAAAATACAAACAATTAGCCGGCGAGGTGGCGGGCGCCTGTAGTCCCAGCTACTCGGGAGGCTGAGGCAGGAGAATGGCGGGAACCCGGGAGGCGGAGCTTGCAGTGAGCTGAGATCCGGCCACTGCACTCCAGCCCCCGCGACAGAGTGAGGCTCCGCCTCAAAAAAAAAAA